>NC_035165.2:27909499-28215824 GCF_001659605.2 Manihot esculenta | reverse complement strand
AATGACTAAAATATAATTTTTATTAAATATTATAGAATAAATTATTATTTTATAGTGATATTTAATAATATTAGAGAAAAATTTTAATAATATTAGAGAAAAATTTTACTTTTCTATCCGCGAAAATACCGAATTTTTTTTTATAAATTAAAATATAAAATTTTATTTAAAAATGTGCTAAAATATAAAATAATTTTTTATATAAATTAAATTTTTAATTATAAATAACACTAATATTTGAAATCAGGTTAAATTACACAAAATTAATTGTATTAATTATAATAAAGGCGAAAATTTAGCTATTCCTACCAATTTTGCCTAATTTTAAATTAAAATCGAAAATTGTATAAAACTATTCGATTCTAGTTCATTTTCTTTACTTGTCGGTTCCAGTTGAATCGAACTGAACCAGTCATCAAACTTAACTTGTCACTCGTATTCCTTCGAGTTCACAATCTTATTTAAGAGAAATTATTATACATTCAGTGTGTAGGTGCATCTCATCAAGTTGAGAAGACAGTAGCATAACACATCATCACATTATTTAAAGCGATTAAAACTTACATATATCATTATTCAAGTAAGATTTTTATTTTTAATAAAATGAAAATTATAATATTAGAAAAATAATTAATTAGTATTTTAATTTTCAAAACATATTAAAATATTTTTAAAATTTTAAAAGTCTATTAATTAATTTCTCTTTAATTTTTTAATGTTATTAAAAAATATAAAACACATTTAATATAAATAAATTAATTAGTAAATATTTTTATGAAAGAAATAAATTAATAAATTTTTTTATGGCATGATAAATTAAATAATAAAATATTTAAAATTAAAAATTAATAAAAAATTAATTAATAAATTTTTAAAATATTTTAAAATATTTTTTAAAATCTAAAAATTAAAAAGTAAATTTCCTGATAAAATTATTAATAGGTAAGTTTACAATAATTTTCTTTTAGGGATTTTGACAAGTCCTAAATTGCGGCTTTGACGAGTGAAATTATATGGTGAAATTATTATTTACACAATATCATAAATTAATAAAAGTGAAACAAATAAATAATTAAAATCTATAAGTTGATAAATAAACTGTAGAAATATAAAAAATTAATTAATAATTTTTTTTTTGCTTCAAAAAAATAATTTTTTTAAAAAATAAATATAATTAATTTTATATAAATATTTTATTTTTGATTATTTATTATATTACTCTAATTTTATAATTTTTATTTGTTTTTTCTTTTTTAATTATTTTAAAATTTTTACTTACTCTCCTTTTTTTACACTATTCTAATATATATATAAATTGAATGCTATAATTTTATTTAATTTTTAAGATTTTTTTTAAATATGTTTTAGTATTTAATAAAATATAATATTTTTAAAATAAATATAATTAAAAAATTAATAATTTTTTTTAATATATATAAAATAATAAAGTTGACAAAAAAAATGGTAATAAATGAATATCGTATAAGCACGTAGAACGCCACAGTTTTGGCTCTATAATTTTCTCTTGGGCAGGGGAAAGGACTGGTAACGAGTATGATGAGCCATAGCTAGGTTTTAAAGGGTTAGGCCCAAAACAATATAGCGGTTTCTGCGCTGCAATACAATAATGCAGACAGGCCTATCAATTATACCACTGCTGCAATGAGGAAGATGAAATTGTTAGTGTCGTCCAGCAATGATTGTGCGTGAAAAATAATTGGAGAACAGCACCATCAATTCAACCCAAATAAGCCCTCACAATTCTGGAATTTTAGGTATTTTCTTTGAATATTCTTCATTGTCCATCATTACTTTATATCTTGCTTTAGATTTTGAGAAATCAAATGCGTTTTCACTCTCTCACACTGTCCCCTTGCTTCCACTTTCTCCCACTATCCATTATTTGCTTGAAAACGTACGTTATTTTTCCCTAACCATTTTGGAGCTGTACTGTAATGTGAGGACTTTTGGGTATCTTCTGGCTTAGACCCTTGTGGTCGCAACAGTAGCAATTGCTTGCATAAGCTGTTTGTTTTACTGGGATGTAATTTACTGGACCCAACAGGTCGAATTTAGCCTAATTTCAAAGATTACTGTTAATTATAACCAAGACCTTATTGTTGAGATATAAATTTTGCTGATATGTATAGTCAAGTCAGCGTAAAATGATTTTTTTTAATTATGGATTAGTGTTAATTTCTTTCTATATTGACTGGACTACACATATCAACACTATTTATATCTCAATTAAGTTTTTAGCTATAATTAATACTAACCTTTGAAATTAGGTTAAATTAGACAATTAAAAATATTGGCTATAATTGACAAAAGGCAAAAAAAATTTACTATTTCTATCCATTTTGCCTAAATTTAATAAATTAGGAATATAATTTAACTAATATCTAATTTTGTTATACTAGAATTAGTTTAATATAATTATATTGAATTTAAACTTATTAAATGTATACTTTGATCTCTAAATGTAAATTTTATATTGAATCTAAATATAAATACTGTGGCCATCTTGGTGACAAAATAATTTTAATTTTGCACTGAATTGAAGCAAACCCAAGTGGATAATAACATTTGATGCTGGGAAATTTTGGTCTCGCATGATAATTTGCAGAAATTAACATTTGAATTGAAACTGCATTTCTTTTTCTGAAATAATTTTTTTGGATGGGGTAGACAGAATACCAAAAAACTGCAAGCTTAGGTCACTGTCAAATAAAGCCCTATATTATTTATGTTAATCATATTGTGTTGGCTACAAGTTGTGCTCAATCTGGATCCATCATAATAAGAAGAATGCTTTCCTTAATTTTAGTTTCTTTAGTGCCTATTGTCCTTATTTTGAAATCTGATTTTTGAAGAAAGAAGATCCTGTTTAGCATTGTTTAGAAGTTAAAACCTTTTACTAAAAAGTAACATTTTAGATATTATTGTGAAAGCGTTTCAAAAAACATTTAATTATTTTAGAGTTTTAATATTAAAATATGTCAAAATTTAACTTTAAATAATTTCTAAAGAGTTTCTTAACAGCATCCTTAATATAAAAAACAACTGAAAATTGCTCCTTTCCTTTTCTTTTCAGAAGACCTGAAGATGTTTGCTCATCTTTTCCCTGGCAACCTGAATTTGAGTTGTCGCTGGTTGCTGCATCCAGCATTTAGCAGGGCAGATGATGCAGAATATGAAATGTATAATGTGGAAACCATATTAAAGGGCAAAGTGGCATGATCCATGCATGCCCTTTATGTTTGACATCAAGCCTTTACTCCTCAATTAGCTATTCTATCTTGAATTATTCTCAACTCGTTTAAATATGAATTGAATTTTCTGCACCCCATCATCATTTGTTTTTTCTTGATAAAACATGTTAAGAATAACTTTTAGGTTTTGCGACATTGTATCATCATGTTCCTGCCATTTCTTTAGTGATTGGCACTTGAGAAATCCATAATCTATAAGTTGTTTGGAATGCAAAAATTGCTGGGTTTTTTTGTTCTGCTATTTGATGTAATGATGATTTTGCTATGGTCTTCTTGAATCCACTTCTAGTATCAGTGCATAACAAGTCAATAGCAGTCTGTTCTGATAGGATAAGTTGGACATTAGATTTTTTAGTGGGCAGATGAGCCTACTAGATCTGTTCCCAGCTATTATATTATGGAACTGGATGATGTGAACCTCGTATATATTTTCTATGAACTGTCATCATCTTGCTTGGTAGCACTGTTAGGTGACTGTCATATCATTCTGTTAAAGTATTGTGAGATGTAGATATCTATTTCAAGTGGCTATGTTAGAAAATTAAGTGAATATGAGTGTTAATTAAATTATTGAGATATAGTTCTTACACTGTGGAGCATATTTGACATTCTTCTGATATCTAGATTAATCTTTATACCATATGTGTGTATATGCATGGATGGCATGGCCAATGCCAGAATTTGCCATACTTTGGTATGCTTCATGCTTAATTTTTTGAAATTTGTTGTTGAGAGTGGGTGTATAAATTGACTAGATTTCACTTTTACATGTGAAAATTTGTAAATCAAATAACCAATTATGGATCCTTCTCTCCAGATAACAGTAATTGCTGGGTTTTTTTCTTTCATCTTTCTCTGCAATGCATATCTTCAACGGACAAAGAGTAGCAAATGTAGCAAGAGTAGAGAGGCTCCTGAACCAGCTGGAGCATGGCCAATCATTGGCCACCTCAATCTATTGGCCGGTGTTGATAAGCTTCTTCACCAAACACTTGGATCGATGGCTGATAAGTATGGGCCAGCATTCAACATTCGCATAGGCAGTCATCTTGCCTTTGTGATTTCTACTAGGGAATTGGCAAAGGAATGCTTCACCATAAATGACAAAGCCGTTGCTTCTCGTCCCACTACAGCAGCCACAAAGCACATGTGCTATAACCATGCTGTATTTGGTTTTGCACCCTACAGCTCCCACTGGCGCGAGATGCGAAAGATAGTAATGCTCGAACTTCTTTCAAACCGGCGAATTGAGATGGTCAAGCATGTCCAGGCATCTGAACTTGATCTGGGGATAAGGAAGCTTTATAGTCTGTGGACTGAAAATAATAGTCTTCCAGTGCTTGTTGAACTTAAACAGTGGTTTGAGGATATGACACTCAATGTGATCGTTAGAGCACTGGCTGGAAAGAGATATACTGGTTCCACTGATGATGATGAGACAAGAAGGTGCCAGAAGGCAATTTCTCAATTCTTTCACTTGATGGGAATTTTTGTGGTTTCAGATGCACTTCCATTTCTCCGGTGGCTGGATTTAGAGGGGCATGAAAAGGCAATGAAGCAGACAGCTAAGGACTTGGATGCTGTACTTGCAGGTTGGCTGACTGAGCATCGCCAAAAGATAGTTTCTGGAGAGATCAAGACTAAGGGTGAACAGGACTTCATCGATGTGATGTTGTCGCTTGAGGAAAAAGGGCAATTGTCAGGCTTCCAGTATGATTCAGATACCAGCATCAAGTCTACCTGTCTGGTATGCTCAACATGCTATATAAAGAACTATGAAACAACTCTTGTTTTATGAAACGCGCTTGACAATAGACATTATTTTTACTAGAGCACTTGAAATGGCTTAGGAGTGCACATTTGGTTGATTTGGTTTAAAATTCAAACGAATAAACTGAACACCGAAATTTAATTATTTGTGAAAGCTAAACCGAATTGATCTGATTCGGTTGAATTTTCGAATTGATTCCATTTAGTGAGGTGTTTCGATTTGAACGAATAATGCTCATCCTATGGCCTTCACATTTTCAGATATGGATCTAACTCTAGGTTTATCAATGGCAGGCTCTTATTGCTGGTGCTAGTGACACGACAACAACCACGCTAACATGGGCGATCTCATTGCTTCTGAATAATAAACCAGTTCTAAAGAAAGCCCAAGAAGAATTAGACCTCCATATTGGCACTGGACGTAAAGTTGATGAATCAGACATCATAAACCTAGTGTATCTTCAAGCCATAATCAAGGAAACTCTCCGTTTGTACCCTGTTGCTCCCATCATACCCCGAGAATTCATGGAAAATTGTAAAATAGGTGGGTATCATGTCCCAGCTGGCACTCGCTTATTGGTAAATGTATGGAAGATTCAGAGAGATCCGAGCTTTTGGACAAATCCCACAGCTTTCCAGCCAGAGAGATATATAACAAACCATAAAGATGTTGATGTTAGAGGTCAACACTACGAACTCCTGCCTTTTGGATCTGGTAGACGATCATGCCCTGGTGCATCATTTGCACTCCATGCTCTGCAGCTAACGCTTGCTAGGTTCCTTCATGAATTTGATTTAGCAACCCCAAATGATCAGCCTGTTGACATGACTGAGACACCTGGAACTACTTTACCGAAAGCAACCCCATTAGAGGTGCTTCTTTCGCCTCGTCTTTCTGCAAAGCTCTATAGCTGTTGAAGTTTTAAAAAGTTTTAGGATTCAATAAGGTGGTATTTAAGGTGATTTGAACAGGCTTTGTTATGAATTAGATTTGTGTATTTGTTTTCTGTATTTTGTGTTATAAAGAACAGGTTCTTCTTACCCTGTTCTGCCTTTCCAAGCTCACTGCAGTCTGCAGGCTGAGGGTTGGGCATGTATTTTTCCAAACAAATGTGTTCTTTGAGCTCACAGGGCTCTCTATGAAGCTTGAACCACTACTCTGTCGGTGGATGCATCACAAATCCGATACGTTTGGCTAAACTTAGCTCCAAAAGTAGAGCTCTACATTTGGTTGGCAGGTAGACAAAGATTTGTATTCAGGGTATATCCTTTCAATGCTGGTTTGATACCAATTGCACAGAATAAATGGTCCTAACTTTGTGGACATTTTGTTCAATCTGTAATTTCTTTCTGTTTTGGTGGGTTGTAAGAGTATCTCTGTTCATGAAATGGAAATCTTTGGCTATGGGGAAAGTGCAACAGAGTTCGACATTTGCTCTGCCACCCAGTCGACCACCCTCAGCCACTGAATTTGCTTCCGTCAACGTTTGGTTTCTATAAAGCATAGGAATGTGCGTGGAGTAAAAAGTACCTAATCTGTGCTTTAATTTTAGAATGTTAAAGATGTCTGTGAAATAAGAAACCCTGTTCATGCGCACACAATTTTAGCCCTACAGCTTTCTTTGCTTATCCACAAAAAATTTGAGTTCATACTGGCTCTGAAGATAGAACCATAGAAATGGGGAATGGGTGAGCATACTGGCTTATGACCAGGCCATTTGCTCGTAGCAGCTATCAATTTTTGTCAGGTTTGCCTTGAGTGAAAATTGGGCGAGTCTAATATAAGCTCAGTTTCATATAAAAAACCGAATATAAAAAGGGTGAATTACTATTAAATTTATAATTTTTTAAAAAAATTATTAGTTTCGCTTTATTTTAAAATTATTTAATTAAAATATTTTTATATTTTATAAAATTTAATTTTTAATCTATATATTTAAAAAATTATTAACCACATTCAATATACTATTTTGACTCTATTTCTTATTGAAGTTAACACAAATTGATTAAAAGTGTTTTTATAGAAAAACTAAATAATTTGATTTTATAAATATATATTTTTAATAATTTTAAAATAAAATAAATTAGTGAATTTCTTCTCATACTATTTTTTTTTATCTAATAATCATTAAACTAAATATTTCTATCAAGATTTCTGTATAAATTAATTTATAATTTATGAATTTATATGAAATTATTCAATTTAGTGGTTACGAAACTTATACTTGTATGAACTCGAGTTCTGTAATCTTACCTTTAAAAATTTTCATTTTGGTTTTGGTTTAAGGATGGCCCGCAGTCTCTGATTTTGGATGAAAAATTCTTATCCGTATGTGAGTGTATGAGCCAATTATATTCCACCAATTAGAAATTAGAATATCTTATTAATATGTATGTTCTACTATATTTTATATAAGATTTTCTTTAATTTTAAATAAGGTATCAACTTTAAATTAGATAAATGTATACACTTTATAAAAGAGAAATTTTTAGTTTATATTATTCAGTTGATTTCTTTTTTACTTAACTTATAAAATATTTATTTTAAAAAAATAAAAATTTTGCAAGATTTTATAATAATTTATTTATTTATTTTTATAATAACTCAAGCCAAATAATGGGAAAAAAAAAAAAAAAAAAAAGACAAGGATGTCAAAGTTTTGAATTAGTATTTGAAAGTTAAATTATAACAACAAAATATATTTTTTAATAATGGAAATTTATAAATTAAAACATAATTATAATTAAAAGAATATAAAAAAAAAAAAAACTAAAGTATCATAAGAAAAAAGAATCGTAAAAGAAAGTGATGCTTTTGCTCTCCTTCAATGTGCTAGTTTCGCCACTGATGTTGGTGTTGACTTTTTGATCTACATAAATCTCATGCCCATCTATGTTCGTCGATCTTAATTACAATCGAAATATGGATCTGAATCTGCAAGTAATCGCACTTATTGGGTTCATTTCCTTGATCTTTCTCTACTTTGTCTTGTTTAGCAGGACAAGAAACATAATTGGAAGGACCAATTTTGGACAAGCACCCGAACCAGCCGGTGCATGGCCAATCATAGGCCATCTTCATCTACTAGCCGGTTCTAGTCAGCTGCTTCACCAGAAGCTTGGATTGATGGCTGATAAGTATGGACCAGCCTTCATTCTTCGCCTAGGAAGCCGCCGCGCTTTTGTAGTTTCAAGTAGCGAAGTGGCCGAGGAATGCTACACCACTTGTGATAAAGCACTCGCTTCCCGTCCCAGCACAGCAGCCACAAAGCACATGTGTTATAATGATGCAGTGTTTGGTTTTGCGCCCTATTCTCCTCACTGGCGAGAGATGCGAAAGATAGTAATGTCAGAACTTCTTTCAAATCGCCGACTTGAGATTATCAAGAACGTTCAGGCTTCTGAAATCGATGTGCTGCTAAGGAAGCTTTATGATCTCTGGGCCAAAAATAGTTGCCACCCAGTGTGTATAGATCTTAAACACTTGTTGGAGGATTTAACGCTTAATGTGATTGTAAAAATGGTGGCTGGAAAATCTTTTGTTGGTGGCTCTGATGATGTTGAGGCCAGATGGTGCCAAAAGAAGATTTCTGAGTTCTTTCACTTGCTCGGCATGTTTGTGTTGTCAGATGCCTTCCCTTCTCTCTGGTGGTTGGATTTGCAGGGTCTTGAAAAGAAAATGAAGAAGACAGGCCAGAACTTGGATGAGATGCTTGAAGATTGGGTGAGCGAGCATCGCCGGAAGAAAGCTTCAGGCGAGCTCAAGGCTGAGGGTGAACAAGACTTCATTGACGTGATGTTGTCGCTAGAAGATGATGGACAACTCTCTGGGTTTCCTTATGATTCGAATACTAGCATCAAAGCTACCTGTCTGGTATGTCAATATTATATTAGAACATTATTATTCTGAAATTAATAAGTTGATTAATTAATTTCCTGCAGACTGTTATAGCTGGCGGCAGCGACACCACATCAACCATGTTGACATGGGCCATCTCGTTACTGCTAAATCATCGATTTGCATTAGAAAAGCTAAAAGAAGAATTAGATCTTCATGTAGGTGTTGAACGTCAAGTGAATGAAACAGACTTAAAAAACCTGGTGTATCTTCAAGCTGTGGTAAAGGAGACTCTCCGCCTCTACCCCGTTGCTCCGCTCTCAGGTCCCCGGCAAGCCCTGGAAGACTGCACCATTGCTGGTTTCCACGTTCCTGCTGGAACTCGCTTGATCATAAATGCATGGAAGATTCACAGGGATCCAAGTGTGTGGACAAATCCATCAGCTTTCCAGCCAGAGAGGTTTCTCACAAGCCATGCAGGTGTTGATGTGAGAGGACAACACTTTGAGCTGATTCCTTTTGGTTCTGGCAGACGATCATGCCCAGGCATGTCATTTGCTCTACATGGTCTCCACTTGACACTTGCTAGACTCTTTCATGCTTTTGATCTGGCTACACCCATGGATCGGCCTGTGGACATGAGCGAGAGTACTGGAGTAACTTTACCAAAAGCAACTCCATTGGAGGTTCTTCTTTCTCCACGACCAGCTGCCAGGATCTATTGCTTTTGATGTAAGGAGATGCAAAAATGCTAGTGTTGTCGGGTGTTTTAGAAGGATGTGTTCTTGATTTTACTTTGTATCTTTATAAAATTCCAAAATTATTTTATTGTGTTGTTTTTTATCTGCAAAATTGATAACAGAACACGTAATCTGTCTTTCAAAATTTTGATTTTTTTATATTTTTTTTATATTTTTTGATGCAAAATTTTTTTCCCAGAAAACTTAACAAATTTACAATAAAATTAATTTGAGATAGTAAGCAAAATCAAACCAAAAGAAAAAGATACAAAATAATCATATCGTAAGTAAAATTATACGAAAAAAAAATCATAATGGATGCGTTAGATACACGTGAAGTGATTGATATTATACCTTCAGAACAAGAAGTTCTTATTTCAAAAGGCGAATCCATTAAATTTATCAATCATTAATGAGTAATCCTAATATGAGTGGATTTATTCAGGAATGCAGAAATAATACTTTAAGACCCATTATGCATCCAAAACCTTTTATTTTTCTTGGCATATGTTATTTCAGCACAAATCTTTTTGTTCTTGAGAAATTTTAATTGTCCGAAATGAATTTCTAGATTTGTAAATTTATCAATATCAAGTTCTTTAAAGGAACAAAAATTTTATTGGTAATTATGTTTAAGAATTCTTAAACCCAAGAATTAAGAATAATAAGTTCTTCATTACTTAGAATATAATAACCACTTAAAATAATGAAACATATTATATTTTTCAAGAAGTGCAAAATCGTATGGATACGATTTTTGTTGTGCATCTTAATCAATTGGATCGTTTTTTCGTGGATTCTGATACAAAACTTTTGTAGATGTGTTTTCGGATATTCTTTTATTATTTCGTTTAAGCGAATGGGATCTCTAATTCCACTTTTAGAATATTTTTTCTTGAATATCATTTAAAAAAGTTTCAAATTTATTAGTATTACAACAATTAATAATTCAAGATTTCAAACTTTTATTAAATAAAAAAAGATCCACCAAGGCAAAAAAACTATAAATGTAAGATATAGAAGGAGAATAAATATTTTTTTTTTCATTTTTTCATCTGTAAATTTTTAAGGAACTCGCCTCATTTATTAATTCTATATGATTTAATATTTCTAAGTATAAGTTCTATTATTTGTTACAAGGTTTCAAACTTATAAATTTATTCCGTGTTTTCTATTTGTGAGTCAGCGGTTAGTTCTTAAATTTTGAAAGAATACAAAAAAAAAATATAGCCTAAAAAGAGTATATAAATGAAGAAAAAAAAATTGTTTCTAAATATCTCATCAAATTCGATACAATTTCCTTTTTTTATGAATGCCTTAAAGAGCCGCCTCAAATTTGGATTTCAAGATGAAATAATTCCGTTCTATCAACAAAACAAATATTTCAAAAAAAAAGGCCAACTTGCCCATATTTCACGGGAATAACTGAGAAAGATTTTGGAAGAATATTATGTGATGGGATGATAAAAAATGAGTGGCAAAAGTAAAATAAGATAGAAAAGTTATCATTTTAAGTGGTCCAACCCTTTGTTCATTTTCATTAAAGAGGACAAAAAAAATATAAAAAGAAATGTCAGATTGACAAAAAAAAAAAAAAGATAATTTATAAGATATGATCTATCCATATCTAAATCTAACGCATCAATTTCAAATATTGAAAGTAAAAAGAGAATTTCTTTATTCTTTATTTTATTTCGAAATTTCAGCTATGTGAGATAAGTCTATTATTTCGATTTATTATTTATTTTATTACTAAATTTAGTGAATTTACATATGCATAAATAATTTTACAAATAAAAAATTTTTATTTTATAATTATTCCATATATATATATATATATATATAATATATGCCTTCTTTGGTTCATCAGTATTGTGAAAAATTTTCAGTTAAATTATACTATAGAAAAAAGAGAACTTTTGAATTTCTTTTGCTTCTGTTAAGAAAATGTTTATTTTTTAGCTCATTTCAAAATATTTCAATTGGTACACGCAAAAAATAGGCCAATCCTGCTATTTTTACTCAATTTCTCATAGAGTTAAATTCTCATTAAGTTTTTGTATTATGAAACCCAACTAAAGGCGGGTTTGGTTTATATCTAAGTGGTAGCCGGTGCTGCTGATGCCGGATGCCGGATGCCGATGGTTAATTAAAGTTAAAATATCTAAAGCATTTTATAATTATATTTAATCGTTGCTGTTTAAACATAAAATGACAAATAAGAATATATATTATATAATTTACTTATAATTAAAATATACATAAAAATTAATAATTTATCATATAATATATATAAAATTTAAAAAAATGCTTATTAATAAAATAAATTTTATTTTTTTATGTATATATAAGTGATGTTGCAGAAACTAGATTGATGACAAGGTTTAAATGAGACTGTGCTGTAACTAGCTGAAATCTGCAAGAGAAGAAACGTGAGGCAGTAGGCAGCCACTCCAACGCTCAAGTCATTATCTTAAAGAATAGATAATATAATAGATCACTTAGAACTTGAGTAGTATTTGAGATAGCATACCTTTGTCTTTGTGATGCTCATTCTTTTTATACCGCTGGAGGTAGAGATGAATATGGTATCTTTCTGATAATCCGGTGATGATGTGGTTGTCTACTTGATACGGAATATCTCTGGCTAATAAGTAGGAATCCCGTAATTATAAGCGTAATAGAGATATGCTGGATTGTCTTTAACAACGGTAACCCCGTGTCGAGCCTCGTATTGATGAGGGAAGGACGAGTTTTTTGGTGATGACCCATCTATTTGCGGTGTCCAAATCTTCTATCTTTGGGATGGACTGCCTTTCCTACGTCTCTGGTCCTTGCCACATGGCCCTACGTCATTGTGACAACTCACAACAATCCTTAGACAGATGTTATATAACATCAGAGGTCCCCCGCTGTAATTCTTTAGGTTCAAAGGTGGCAGTTTGCCTTTCTGGTTTAGGACATGTGGCGTGACCTCAGTTGGTTTTTGCTGTGAACATCATTTCACTTACCTGTTGTTTGTGTTGGTTGCCTTATTTTTCGCACCACATTCAAAGCTTTATCGACTATTTCGCTGTTTAAGAACCTTTCTTTCTTCCTTTTGGCTTACAATAGTTTCTCATCGAAGAGATGAGTGGGGTCCTTCTTTTTCTGTCTCTAAAGGTAACCAAATCTATGTGGAGGATATCATCATGATCTTTGAAGAGTAATTGAAGGCGGGTCTTCATGAAGGTGCAAGCATATTACTTAGCCATGAAGACTGCAACCACTCCGACTATAGCAACTTTTCGACGCAACGACCCTTGGGACAAGAGTTGGACTATGCAAGATTGATTCTGAGGGCAAGGCCAGGAAGGTAGTGGAAGAGATAGCTCTTCTCATGGCCTTTCAAACTGTGCCTTCCCATAGGGTGAGATAGATTTTGAAGATTCTGATACAATAGAGACTTCTTATGTAAATGGAGACTTTATTCAAGTCCCTTTTTTCTCCTTGTAATATTTTATAATGAAAATATATGTTTCGCATGCTTTTGTTTGTTTCTTTTGTCGCCACCATTTTTGTCGAAAGAAAAGGGCTAAAGCATGTCTTCTTTGCGTCCGCTTTAACAGTCATAAAATAATTTTGAAAAATTTTCTGAAAAATAACATTAATACCTAGGCCTGTAGCCTAATGGATTATCATCCTTTCCTCGTAAAACACCTTGGGGGAATTTGATAATAAGGAACTTTCACCTGATTTGGGTGACAACTTCATCCTTTGTCTATTGGAAACTGGTATACCCGCCTCTTCGGTTGTTCGATTTGATTGATAGGACCAACGCCTAAATTAGTGGTCTGGCGAAAACCGCCTTGTGACCTAACCTAACGAAGACTATCTTGTGTCCTTATTTAATAGGACTAACACCCAAATGGTCTAGCGAAAACCGCCTTGTGACCTTGTTTAGTAGGACCAATGCCCGAATGGTCTAGTAGGATTCGCCTTGCGACCTTGTTTAGTGGGATCAACGCGCAAATGGTCTGACAAAAATCGCCTTGTGACTTTGTTCAGTGGGACCAATTCCCGAATGATCTAGTGAAAACCGCCTTGCGACCTTGTTCAGTGGGACAACACTGAAATGGTCTGGCAAAAACCGCATTGTGACCTTATTTAGTAGGACCAACACCCAAATGGTCTAGCAAAAACCGTCTTGTGACCTTTTTTTTAATGGGACCAATGCCTGAATTGTCTGGCAAAAATCACCTTGTGACTTAGCTTGCCGAAAACTGTCTTGTGGCCTTGTTTAGTCTTTCTTTGAGGAAGGCAATCCTATCGTTCCTTATTACTGAAGAACACCACATGTGAAAATACCTTGTTAATTTGTTATTGATAAAACTTTCTCAGATTACAGATGTTCCATGTATAGGAAATAACTCGACTATCTAACTTGGCCAGCTTATATGATCCTGGGCGAATAATCTTCAAGACTCTAAACAATCCTTTTCAATTCTTGCCCAACTTACCAGACTCGACGCTGCCACCTGTTACATCTGTTCTTTTAAGGACTAAATCTCCCATATTGAAAGCACGTGGCCTGACCTTATTGTTGAACATTCTAAACATCTTATTTCTTGTAAACTGCTATTCTAATTGCATCATTTTCTCGTAGGAATTCTGCTTGGTCCAAATTGAATTGTATTTCTTTAAAGTTCCCTGAGATCTCAGGGTATTGTGTCCTGAAGCTACCTACTTGGATTTCTATGGGAATGATGGCCTCGGCCCTATATACAAGAGAAAATGGCTTTTCTCATGCAACTGTTATGGGTGTGGTTCTATATGCCTACAGTATGTGGGGCAACTCCTTAAGCCAGTTGCCCTTGGTTTGGTCGAGCCTTTTCTTTAGCCCCTGTAGGATAGTCCTGTTTGTCACCTCAGTCATACCAATATTCTGGGAGTGATAAGCTGAGCTGAATTATAAGTCAATTTCTCATTTCTTGTGGAAGTTTTTGAATCTGGAGCTTGCGAACTAAGTTTCATTATCGATAATCAATATATTTGGTATTCCAAATCGAGTGAATATACTTTTGCTAACGAAGAAAATTGCTTATTAAGTGGTGATGGACTATACTGCCTCAGCCTTAGCCCACTTGCTGAAGTGATCTACCGCTATGATTATGAATTTTCTTGACCCGGACACTTTAGGGAACGGGTCAAGGATGTCTATCTCCCATCAAAAGAAAGGCTAAGGACTTCCAATAGTTTCCTGTATTTCTCCTAGAGTCCTTGGAATGTTTGTGTGTACTTGACATCTTCGACACCTTTGGACAAGCTACTTTGCATGTTGCATTATAATTAGCCAGTATAATCCTTATCTGAATTCTTTTTGATCGATTTTTTAGGCTTCTTCATGGCTCCCGCAATCTTCTTCATGGATATCTCTTAGGATTTATTGGCCTTCCTGATCTTCTGTAACACACCACAGTCATGGGTATGTTGAGGACCTCCTATACAACCAACCATCGATTAGTGCGTATTTGGAGGACTTCCTTATTACCTCTTTGGCTGATAGCTCTTCGGCTGAAAGTTTGTCTTGTGCCAATAATTTATATACTGGCGTCATCCATGGAGCAATTTTTCAAATCATGTATGTTTAAAAAAATAATTTTAAAATGATGCAGGATCCGAAAATATTTTCGGATCCTGTGTGTCAACCCAGCTTGTTCGGCAGTCATACTGTCGAACACGCTGGTTCGACACTCAAAGTGTCGAACAGCAGCAAGTTCGACACTATGAGTGTCGAACTTTGCTGATTTGTGCCGCGGGCAAATTATCTGCCCGAAGAGAAGCAGGCCAACATTCTTCGGCACTCTAAGTGCCGAAGATGTGAAAGCTGCATGCACCTGCATGGTGCATGCATGCAATTATATAAAAAAAAATTATTATTTATTTTTTTATATTATAATAATAAATAATTTTACTTTATATTTAAATTTTTGTTAAAATTTTTTAATATATATTAAAAATTAATAATTTTAAAATAAATAATTTATATTATAATAATAATAAATTATTTATTATTAATTTTATTGATGTTTAAGTTTTTGTAAATAATTTTGTTAGAAAATATACAATTTAATATTTTTAAAATAAATAATAACTATGAAAATAAAATGAAGTATTTTTTTATTAATATAATAATTTAATTTTTAAAAATATTTTATCCGTTCTATTTATTTATTATTTTAAATTTATTATTTAATTTTTATTACAACAAATTATAATAAATTATAATAAAATTATAATCTAAAAAAATAAATAATAAGCAGAAAGGGCTGTTTCATTCTTTGATCTGCTAAACATTCGATCATAATTTTATAGTTTTATTACAACAAATTATAATAAATTATAATAAAATTATAATCTAAAAAAATAAATAATAATTTTAAAATAATAAATAAATAGAATGGATGAAATGTTTTTAAAAATTAAATTATTATATTAATAAGAAAAATATTTCATTTTATTTTCATAATTATTATTTATTTTAAAAATATTAAATTATATATTTTCTAATAAAATTATTTACAAAAACTTAAACATTAATAAAATTAATAATAAATAATTTATTATTATTATAATATAAATTATTTATTTTAAAATTATTAATTTTTAATATATATTAAAAAATTTTAACAAAAATTTAAATATAAAATAAAATTATTTATTATTATAATATAAAAAAATAAATAATAATTTTTTTTTATATAATTGCATGCATGCACCATGCAGGTGCATGCATGCATGGCCTGCACCATGCAGGTGCATGCATGCATGGCCTGCAGGCTCGTGGAAGCCTGCAGGCTTTCACATCTTCGGCACTTAGAGTGCCGAAGAATGTTGGCCTGCTTCTCCTCGGGCAAATTATCTGCCCGAGACACAAAACAGCAAAGTTCGACACTCATAGTGTCGAACTTGCTGTTGTTCGACATTATGAGTGTCGAACCAGTGTGTTCGGCAGTATGACTGCCGAACAAACTTTTCGGATCCTGCATCATTTTAAAATTATTTTTTAAAATATACATGATTTGAAAAATTGCTCTCATCCATGACTCGCTCTCTTCTACGGGAAAGAACTATTCCACCTCCATTGCTACAGTGTGCAATTTCTCAAACTAAAATGGTTGGGTCAGGTGCTGTTCTCCCGCTGCTGCCATTTTGACTAGAAGATCTACCTTTTCATTGTTGTCTCTAGCCACTTGGTGGAGTTTGCAGTTGCTCTGTTTGTCCTTGATCCTTTCCATTAGGGACCAAACTTTTTCTTTGTACTTTGTAAGATTTGATTCTCAGACTTTGAATTTTCCCTGAAACTAATTAATAACCAATTGTGAGTCACTAAAAATCGCGGATTCTTGTATACCTATTTTCTTGATGATTCTTAGGGCCATTACTATAGTCTCGTATTCAACTATATTGTTGGTAGCGTTGAAGGTGAGCTTTGCCGCATATCGAAACTTTATGTCGGTTTGAGATTATAATTGGATCCCTATTCCGAAACTCCTAGCCCCGCAAGCTCCGTTTGTCCAGACTATTCGTTCCTCTATGTTTGACTCCGAAGATTATGACAGCAGAGTCATTTCTTCAACAAAATTAGCTAACACCTAAGCCTTTATTACTTTTCTCAGAATATACTTGATATTATAGGCTGACAATATTATTGCCTAGGTGGATAGCTGCTCCGACAACTCCGTCCTGTGTAAAACCTTCCGCAAAGGGTAATTTGTTCCGACTTCTATGGTATGTGACTCGAAGTATGGTCTCAACTTCATAGCTGTCATCAGAACTGCAGACACCAATTTTTCTAGAGGAGGGTAATTCAACTCTACCCCCCTTCAACACTTGGCTGATATAGTATACTGGGCTTTGCTCCCTATTATTTTCACGAACAAGTACCGAGTAAACTGTTTCATATGTCACAGACAAGTATAGAAACAAAACTTCGCATTCAATAGACGGGCTTAGCAATGGAGAAGATGATATAAAGATTTTTAGACTTTCAAATGCCCTTGCACACTCCTCTCCCCATTCAAACTTACCTTTGCCTTCTAAGACTTTGAAGAACTGGAGACACCTTCTGGCCGAGCATGATATGAAACAACCCAGGGAAGTGACTCGCCCATTCAGCCTATGTACCTCATTAATGGTTTTGAGCCCTTCCATGTTTTGGATGGCGCTGATCTTCTCAGGGTTTGCTTCTATACCTCTTTCCAAAATTATATACCCCAGGAACTTCCTTACTTTTACTCTGAAGGTATATTTTTCAGGATTCAGCTTCATACCTGCCTCGTCTAGGACGTCAAAAAATTTTTGGATATCTTTTGGATAGTCTTCCAAGGATCGGCTCTTTACTATCATGTCATCCACATACACCTCTACTGTTGATCCCACCATTTCTTTAAAGATTCCTGACACAGTCCTTGGTACATTGCCCCTGCATTTTTTAATCTGAAAGGCATTACTTTGTAGCAGTAAACTCTTTCATCTGTTATGAACACAATCTTCTCTGTATCCTCAGTGTTCATCATGATTTGGTAATATCCTGAAATGGCATCAAGGAAGGAGACAACTACGTGACCTGAGGTCGAGTCTACTAATCTGTCAATGGACAGTAGCAGGTAGTGATCTTTTGGACATGCTTTATTTAAGTCAATGAAATCCATACACATTCTTCAATTTTCATTAGCCTTATTTACTAAGACCGTATTGGCCAACCATGTGGAATACTGGACTTCCTTTATTAAGCTTGCATTTAAAAGCTTATCAACCTCTTCTTTGATCACCTGTTGCCTCTCTCGTGCGAACTTTCTTTTTTTTATTAAACTGATTTGGCGGTCTTGTCAATGGATAACTTATGGGTGATGAGAGCTAGGTCTACTCCTATTACATCTTTTGGAGACCAAGCAAAAGTGGTTACTCGGCTCTTCAGTAACTCTATTAAACAAGCCTTCGTTTTCCCTGTTAACGCAGTACCAAACCGTACCTTTTGCTCCTTACCTACTTGGACCTCCTCTACTGGGTTTGCGGGTTCTGACTTCACATGAGATTTCGGCTTCTCCAGTAAGTCGATGAATATGGTTTCTTTCCTGAGACTTTTTGTAGGGTGTCTATAATCTTCTTTGGCTAACCTCGGACTGCCTCGGACTACCGGTATTTCTCTTGGAACTGGAAGCTTAAGACACAAAGCACCCATGTTAATAACGATACTGTGATAGTTTAGGACTGGACGACCAAATATCACGTTGTATGCAAATGGGATGTTTATCACTGCAAACTTCACGTACAACTCTCACCTATATTTTTCGTCCACTAGTACCAGGAGAAGGTTGAAGGTACCCAGCACCGCCACAGTCTTATTTCCTAATCCTACTAAAAGATAGGAGACTTTGACAAGTATCCAAGCCTAACTTATTAAAAACATTTAGAATGTGAGTGTTAACAGAACTACCTGTATCTACCAACACCCTCCTTACCTCATACCGGTTTAGGAGAATCTTAACGATCAACGGGTCATTTTGGAAGAATTCGATCGCTTTGTCAGCGGGATCGAACCTTACCTCTTGCCTGGTCCATGGTTCTTGATGGACGGATAGGACATCCTCTGCGACCTGTTTATTTTTTCCCTTTATCTTTGTCAGGTCCTCCGGTGATAACATGTATAATTCCATCCATTTCTAAGAACAGGAAAGAAAAGTTCCTTCTTTAGAGAGAAAGAAAAGGATGAGAGCCTAGTGTAAAGCCGAATGAATAGAAAGAGTCCAATGGATTTTCTAGCAGCGGAACCAAATGATATTGCGAAAACTAGATTGATGATGCCGAATTGGAATTTTACTATGACTGGCTAAAATCTGTAAGAAAAGAAACGTGAGGCGGTGGTGGATGTCCACGGCAGGCACTCCGACGCTCAAGTCAGTATCTTGAAGAATAGAGAATATATAGGATTACTAAGAACTTGAGTAATATTAAAGATAACGTATCTTTATCTCTGTGATGCTTCTCCTTTTTATATTGCTGGAAGTAGAGATGAATATGATATCTTTCTGATAATCCATCAGTGATGTGGTCGTCTGTTTGATACGGAACATCCCCGACTAATAAGTAGGAATCCCGTGATTAAAAGTGTAATAGAGATATGTTGTGTTGTCTTTGACAGCGGTAATCCCGTGTCAAGCCTTGCCTTACTGAGGGAAGGGCGAGTCTTTTCGTGGTAATCCATGTGTTCACGGTTTTCGAATCTTCTATTTTTGGGATGGATCGCCTTTTCTACGTGTCTTTTCCTACATGTCTAATCCTTGTTACATAGTTCTACATTGTTATAATAACTCATGGCCATCCTTGGGCAGATGTTATGTAATATCAATAAGTTACTTTTATAATATTTATATTTATTTTATAATTATAAATAATTTAATAATATATATTAAAATTTATTTAAATATAAAAATTTAATAATTAATAAATACTATATGAGAATAATATGATCTAATAAAATATAAAGTTAACCGATAAAAAAAATTTAAAAATTAGAATCGATTGAAAAGGTACTTAATAAGCTACTTATCAATGATCAGCTGTTTTTAAGTGTTATTAAACATATAAAAAAAAAAAAAAAAAAAAAAAAAAAAAAAAAAAAAAAAAAAAAAAAAAAACCTATTTAGGAGCTGATCAGTTACCAATTAGATGAAAAAGGTAAATCAAACACTCTCTAAATATACGAGACAAAGTAAATTGTTATGTTATTCTAACTATTAGATTACTAGGAAAATTTTTAATCTGATCCATTATAGATTGTTGATTAAGAGGCAATTATAGTAAGATATTCATTAAATATTATACTATTGTTCTCCAATCAAACTTTCAACTTTGTAAAATAATAACAAATAAAAGTAAATCAATCAAGACAGTGGATTTAACTTTGCTGGGTTGCCTTCTTTGTGTTCTTTTTCTTTATTCTCTACCATTTTCTTATATTAATTTTTTAAACTTGCCCTATTTGACCCGTTGTCTCTTTAATCCTCAACCTCTATTCTTTGGACAAAATAATTTACGTGTGAGAAATATTACGACAATTATTATTGTTTTAACATGTCAAAATCAAACATTTAGAAAAAGAAACGTACTGTTTTTTTTTTTTAAATTATTATTAATATCATTGTCGATTCACATCACGGGTAAGCCAAACCTTCTTTCTATCTTTTTTCGTCATTATGTAATGATTGTAAATTTTTCTATATAATGGTGGGTCCAAAATAATTATTTTAATTTTTAGATAATATAGTTTTTTTATGCGTCCCTCCCTTAAATTTGACTAAATTATATCCTAACTAGTCCACTATCTACATGATGTGCGAATTATAATTTATTTTTAAAGTAAAAACTATTCTATATTTTATTCGAAATGTTATAGAATTGATTAATTTTGATACAATCTTGCAATAAATTCATCAATTTTTTTAGAAATATCATTATAAAAAATTAATAACTTGATAGATAATAAATTTATCAACTTTGTAGAAACAGTATTATAAAAAAATTCTTTTAAAACTGTATTTTTAAAATAGCTTATATTAAAGAAAACAAAAAGAACTTTTGTATAAAATTGATAAAAATATAATTAATAATTTAAAATTTTGATTTAATTTTTTTATACGTTTCATTCGATTCAGTTTTTAATTTTAAAAATTTCAGTTATTACAGTTAAAATTAAATTTAATTTTAGTAAAAAAAAAATCAAATTAAATTAGTGATAATTATATATTATCTTTAATAATATAGAGAAATAATTATATATTATTTTTAATAATATGAAGATAGTATATTATAATTAAAATTAAAATATTTTAATTAAATCTTAAAATATTAAAAAATAAAATAAAAAATCAAATCAAATTAAATCGATTCAATTCAAATTATTCAATTTAATTTTCATAAATACTAACTCACCCCTTTGGCTGAGATTTGTAACATCTCTTTGGATAAACAAATTGCTATTTTAAATCCATTTTTGTTCTTTTCAGTGGGATAGTTATGCCTTGCTCTCATAGATTGCCATATACTTGTCAATCCACTGGAATTGAAATCTCATAACAGAAATCTATTTTCATCTCCATAACCAATTAACTATGGACCTGAATGTGCAAAGCTTTACAATTACTGGGTTTGTTTCTTTAATTTTCATCTACTTTGTATTGCTCATAAGAACAAAGATTGCTCCAACGAGCAGTACAAGAGAAGCTCCTGAACCAGCTGGTGCATGGCCAATAATTGGCCACATCCACCAACTAGGCGGAGCTAATCAGCATCTTCACCAAACGCTTGGAAACATGGCCGACAAGTATGGGCCAGCCTTCTGCATTCGCCTAGGGAACTTTCGTGCTTTTGTAGTATCCAGTAGGGAAGTTGCAAAAGAATGCTTCACAACTAATGACAGAGCCTTTTCTTCCCGTCCCGTCACAGCAGCAACAAAGCATATGTGCTATAACAATGCTGTGTTTGGATTCGCACCCTACAGTCAACATTGGCGTGAGATGAGAAAGATAGTGATGCTTGAACTTCTCTCCAACAGTCGGCTCGAGGCGATCAAGAATGTCCAGGCTTCTGAAGTGGATGCAGGGATAAGAAAGCTTTACTGTTTGTGGGCTGAAAATAAGAGCCGTACTCCTGTGCTTGTCGAACTTAACCAATGGTTAGAGGATATTACATTTAATGTGATTGTTAGAGTGGTGGCTGGAAAACGTTATACTGCAGGTGCATCTCATGATGGTGAGGCGAGACGTTGCCAGAATGCGATTGCTGAGTTTTTTCGCTTGATGGGCATTTTTGTGGTTTCCGATGCATTTCCTTTTTTAAGGTGGTTGGATTTCCAGGGGCATGAGAAGGCAATGAAGAAGACAGCCAATGAATTGGATGCCATACTTGGAGGTTGGCTGGAAGAGCATCGCCAAAGGAAAGTTTCCGGACATGTCAGGACTGACGAGGATGAGCAGGATTTTATTGATAGGATGTTGTCGGCGGAGGACAGAGGTCATCTCTCCGGTTTTCCATACGATGCAGATACTAGCATCAAGTCCACTTGTCTGGTATGTCCATTTACAAAATAAATATGCACAATTAAATATTTATGATTAATTATTAAAATTAAATAAAAAATAAATTTAAAAATTATTTAAATCAATTTAAACGGAGTAATAACATTTAAACACAAAGTATTGTAACAGACCAAACAGCAAGTCATGTAATAAAATCAGCCTTGCACGCGGACAAAAGGGTTCAAAAGGTGCGCGAATCCCCGAATCTCTAAAGGCCTCGCACTCTGTGCCAAATCCTACCCAGGAAAAGCAATTAGTGCTGAATCTTGTGTGGGTTCAGCATCGAGTGCCGAATAGGAGATTGGATTTTGTTACTCGAGATGCCGAACTTGGGTTTTGTCTCGAACCCTTTCGTCGAGTGTGAGGCGAGTTTATTATATGAATTACTACTTGGATTATATCAATTGTTAAATATAGATATTTAATTTTGGGATATATTTCTTGGAAACTCTATTGCTTGCAGGCTGTTATAACAGGGGCCAGTGATGCAACAGCGACGACATTGACTTGGGCCGTGTCATTGCTTCTGAACAATCAGTTTGCTCTGAAGAAGGCGCAAGAGGAACTAGACCTTCATGTAGGAGCTGAACGTCTGGTGGATGAATCAGACATAAAAAATCTTGTTTATCTTCAAGCTATAATCAAAGAAACTCTCCGCCTGAATCCCGTAGCTCCACTTTCAGGACCTCGGGAAGCCATGGAAGATTGCACTCTAGCAGGTTACAATGTCCCAGCTGGCTCTCGCTTGATAATAAACGTATGGAAGATCCAAAGAGATCCAACAAGTTGGACAGATCCACTGGAGTTTCAGCCAGAGAGATTCCTTACAAGCCATGTTGATGTTGATGTAAGAGGAAAACACTTCGAGCTCATTCCTTTCGGTTCAGGCAGACGAGCGTGCCCAGGTGTAGCACTTGCTCTCCAGGGCCTTCATCTCACGCTTGCTAGGCTCCTTCAAGCATTTGATTTGGCAAACTCCAACGACGAGCCTGTAGACATGGCTGCAAAATCAGGAATGAATACAGCAAAAGCAACGCCATTAGAGGTTCTTGTTTCCCCTCGTCTCCCTGCCACACTCTATTCTATTGTCAAAGATTAAATTCTATTTCCTCGGCGTCCATGTGATTAATTAACCAAATTGATCTAAGCAGAATCAGTACAAGGCAATGTTGATGGCTATTTACCAACAGAATATTCAATAATAAACAAGGAACAAATAAAATTAACATTTTTGAATTTTCATTTTGTAAAATTTCACACACTAACAAACAAAATTGATTTTCACCATTAATTATTACGTATTTATACTTCTATTTTAAACCATTCAATACTAGGGAGTGTGAATTAGTCTTTTTAATTTCAAATATAATTAAGCCGAAAAAACTTATAATCAAAATAAATATTATGAATTGAATCTAATCTTAAAAAAAATAAGACCAAACGAAATCAAATATTTTGTTTAGTCTTTTTTAATTCAGTTTAATTAATTTGGATAAAAGTACCATAGCAGCCCCCTAATTCCATTCAACTATATTCAAACCATTTTTCAAATAATCAAAATAAAAATCAAGCGGAGGGAATAATAATAGGTTTTATATTGTGCGATATTGTGAATAGAATCGTCTCAAATAATGAGAGAATAAAGTATTATATATCTGATTATTATTTAGACTATCAATTATAAAAAGTAATTATAAATTTTAAATAAAATAAAAAAATAAAACTAAACATTCAACAAGCTAAAATTTGTGAAACAATTAATATTAAATAATATGTAATTTGATTTCAATTCAATTAATTCATTTGGTTAACAATCCAATTTTAATTATCAAATTTAGAACAAATAATTATAAGGTAATCGAATCTCCCTTCCGAATAAGATGAAATTAATTAATTAAAAAGTATCATCTATTTCCCAATAATCTGATAATACTCTAATTAATTTCACAAACATGATTATTTTATTTAAGATTCCATAGGTCAAATCTTTATTTTCAATCCAATTTCCAATTCAGTTCTAAAACATTCCCTTCCAATATTAATTTCAACATAAAATCATTAAGTATCCCTAGTTACTTAAAAGCATTATTTTAAAAATTGAATAATAGATTGGTAAAGAAAAATAAATTCAAATAAATGAAAGAGAATCAATAATCCAAGTTATGTCAAATTTTCTTTAAAAAAAATTTAGTTGCTCAGGTTCAATAATAAATTTTATTGAAAAATTATCTAAAATCATTTTAAAATAATTGTAAATAAAAACTTTAGATAAATTTCTCCTTTTAGATCTTCTAAATTTTTTTTTTTTGAATTCTTGACAATTTTCTCCATGTATATATATATGTTGAAGAATGGATAAAAAGTTTTAATCTCTCAATTATGATGTATTGATACCTTTTAAAACTCTTAATCCATAGTCCTAATGGAAAATATAGATAATTTGAATTTCTGACAAATATATGGGGCGGAGTGCATGGAAAATAGCGAATCACGGGGTAGACCATGAAAACATGGGTCTACTCGTGTTTTATACTAGATGATTCGGTCTTAAAATCGATTGTCTAAAGAAAAATACGGGATAGAAGGCAAAATACGGACTAGAGACAAAAATACAGAACCGTCTCATATTTTTATCTATTTCTTTAGAATCCCTCCAAATTGTTTCAATTTCTCTATAAAGTCTCTTTTATTCTTTAACTTGTTTCGACCGATAAAAAATACTATAAATGAAATAAAAATATAACTGTCTCATATTTTTGTCTATTTCTTCATAATTCCTCTAAATTGTCTCAATTTTTCTTTAAAATGTTTTTTTTATTTTTAGACTTGTTTTGACCGATAAAAAATACTATAAATAAAATAAAAATATTAAAATAATAGACTAAAACCTCATTTAAATTAAATAAATATAACTCTAAAACTATACGAGTAAATGTGTAAAATTTTACCATGATAATGGTTTAATAATTCTTTTCAATAATCAATTACTCAGAAATATTAGATATTTTTCAATAATAATAATAATAATAATAAAAGGTAACTCCTTGCAGAGATTAAAAAATGGCAATACAAATAGTGGTGGTATTGTAAAACCTATGAATTAATTTTTTTTAATTCAAAGTTTATTAGTTAAAAAATTTTAATTTAAAGTACTTAATTATCAAAAGTTATGTTATTTAATGTTTTAATTTATAAGTACAACATGACATTCGGCTGATTTCATCTGACATCGGGCTGGATCTTTTTTTAATGAATGAAATAACTTTATTTTTAGAAAAAAAAAATAAATAAATAAAAAAAAAAACCCTCCTATAGCTCCGTGCTATACAGCAAATAAAAAGGTCTCAACTTGTCCGTCTCAATTTCAAAATTATTGACTTTCTCTTACTTTATTTTCAACATATGCCGGATATATTTTTCAAGGCAAATTGTTTAATAGATTTAATTAACCACAAATATGTGATTTTTTTTTATAGAAATTTGATTCAAATTTACTCAAATAATTTTTAAATTTATTTTTAAAAATTATTTAATAATTTAAGTTGAAATTTATATATTATTAATTTAATTAATAATTTGTCGATGTGGAAAAGAATTCTCAAGCAGGGAGCTAAATGTTTATTTTTCGTATTTTATAAATTTTTATTTGTCACTGTGTTAAGGGATATTAATTTTAATCTATGTTAGAAGATCATAGAGGTCGAAATCTGTGAGAGGAGAAAAAGCAGCAACGGCAAGCCTATGAAATGTCCCAGAAACATTGGGGCGTAGCTTCAGGTCAGAAAGTGAATTTGAAAAAGTCATCCATTATTTACAGTCCGAATGCTAAGGAGCAGGATCGTCTATTGGTAAATGATATTCTTCAAGTCTATCAAGATGGATTGATTGGAAATTATTTGAGTTTTCCGGCAATTATTGGTAGAAACAAGATTAAGCATTATTTTTTTTCTTTGGAATCTTGAATAATTAATAAAAAATCTCATATGATTTTTTTGTTTATTAATTCTATATTCTTTTTATGATTTAAAAAATAATAATTTTTTCAAATTATAGACCATATTTTCAACGATGTCTTTTAAAAAACTGAATTCTGCTTTTGAAGATGCAATGAACCATATCCTTGTTAGTGCACGCCGTTTACTTTGCTTTGGACTTTTGCTGCCCAACAAATGACTACTCATGTGCTTTTGCTGTCTTCAGTCATCGGTGCTTATCCTCTGAGAATTGTTATTTTCAATTGTCCTATTTTATGGCGTTTAGCTGCAATAATTTGATCAAATCGTCAAAGTATACTATTATATCAACCACAAATAAATTAATTTTACCCTCAATTATATAGATGGGATAAAATATTAAATTTTATTTTTTTATATAAATGCGTTCTGAATTAAT
The DNA here is from genome assembly GCF_001659605.2 of Manihot esculenta. Lineage (NCBI taxonomy): Eukaryota > Viridiplantae > Streptophyta > Magnoliopsida > Malpighiales > Euphorbiaceae > Manihot > Manihot esculenta. The sequence continues at coordinate 28,188,694 of NC_035165.2, read as the reverse complement.
CTTTAAAAAATATTTATTTCTCTTTATTTATTATAAAAAATATAATAATTAATAATTAATTAAAAAATTATAAATACTTGTACTGATAAAATAAAAAAATATTATATATGAGATAATTCAGATTCTATTATCTTTATAGTCATTTCAAAAAAAAAAAATTATTTCCATATAAAAAAAAATAAAGAGCATTAAAGAATCACTAAAAAATATGACTGTTTTTATCATTTCTCTTATTATTAAAATATTAAATAAATTTAAATAAAATCAATTATATGAAGGAAAATGTAATTCACATTTGTAAATTGTAACGTGTGATAATATTACTTAATTTTTTAATAATTATTAAGTATAAATTTAAATAAAAAATGAAATTTGATATTAGTAATTCTGCCTTTTAGCCATTCATGGACATCAATTCACATTGTCAAAGATTGTATAGTCAATATACCTCAGCACTTAGTTTTACTAAGAATGTGGTGGATTTGTCCTCTAGCAATTTAATTTTTTAAAAAAAAATATTCTGAAGCAGAATGTGAGTGATATCCGTAACTTCGTAGCCTCCATTTCTGGCAGAGTCTTGATTCTCGCTGCTTCATTGGTGGGAGAACAGGAAGAAGTTCTTGTTTACATAGATTTAACTTGACATAATGGATCTTCTTCCTCCATACATGATCGATATCACCCTCGGCCTTGGCCTTGCTGCTATAATTCTCTTTTACTACTATATCCTAAGGCGGTCCAAATTTGCCGAGGCCAAAACAGCTCCGGAGGCTGGCGGTGCATGGCCTATTATAGGTCACATCTCTTTGTTGGCAGGACGTAATCAGCTTCCCCACATAACATTAGCAGCCTTAGCTGATAAATATGGACCGATCTTCACCGTCAGGATTGGGATATACCCAGCTTTGGTGGTTAATACTTGGGAGTTGGCTAAGGAAATATTTACCACCAACGATGCTGCTGTTTGGCACCGCCCCAAATTCACAGGTCCAAAACTTCTGGGCTACAATTATACCAATTTCGGATTCACCCCTGACTTTGAGTACTGGCGCGAGATTCGCAAGTTAACGGCTTCAGAGCTACTCTCCAACCGCAGGCTTCAGCTACTAAAACATATTAGAGCCTCGGAGGTGCAGGGCTCGATAAAGAGTACGTACAAGTTCTGGACAAAATACAAAGATGAGACAAACCGAGTCAAGGTCGACATGCAGAGGTGCTTTAATGACATAAACATGAACGTGATTCTCAGGATGGTTGCAGGAAAGATATACTTTGGTGAAAATTCTGGAGGCGACGAAGGGAAGGCCCGGCCATTCCAGGCGGCGATGAGGGATTTCTTTCGCTTGTCAGGGCTGTTTGTAGCAAGGGATGCTTTTCCATTTCTTGGGTGGATGGATTTAGGTGGATATGAGAAGGCCATGAAGAGAACTGCCAAGGAATTTGACAGTATCCTTGAAGAATGGTTAGAGGAGCATCGCAGGAAGAGAGACACTGGCCAAGTTTCTAACACAGAGCAAGACTTTATGGACGTCTTGCTTTCGGTTCTTGATGGCACCGATCTTCCTGGTTATGATATTCATACTGTTATAAAATCCACAGCCATGGTAATTCTCAGAGTTTATATTTTTTTCAGGCTTTTATTAATATTTAAGCTGCTAGTCCACGTCTGTTTTGCAGGCTATTATTGCAGGGGGTACTGATACCACAACTGTTACAGTAACATGGGGACTAGCTCTATTGTTGAACAATCCGATTGCACTGAGGAAGGCCCAAGAAGAACTGGACATTCAAGTTGGCAAAGAAAGACTGGCGAATGAATCCGACATAGACAAGCTGGTATATCTTCAGGCAATAGTTAAGGAAACTTTGAGGTTGTACCCTGCTGGTCCATTGTCAGGACGAAGGGAACTCTCCGAGGATTGCAGCATCGGCGGCTACCATGTCCCTGCAGGAACCCGCCTGATAGTCAACAGTTACAAGATTCAAAGGGATCCGAGGGTGTGGTCAAATCCAATGGAATTTGAGCCAGAGAGATTTCTGAACAAACACAAGGAAATTGACGTTAAAGGTCAGAATTTTGAGCTGATTCCATTTGGTGCTGGTAGGAGATCATGCCCTGGGATAAATTTTGGAATTCTGATGGTTCATTTAGCTTTGGCAAGTTTCTTGCAAGCATTTGAGATGTCAACCCCATCAAATTCACCAGTTGATATGGCTGAGAGTGCTGGATTAACAAATAGCAAAGCCACCCCTCTTGAAGTTATGTTCAAACCTCGCTTGTCTGCTTGTCTCTATGATTAATTAAACATTAAGGTATTTGCATTTATATTATTGAAACCTTAGTTTTAAAATGATGTCTGCTTGTAACGCTGAATATTTCCAATTTCCATAGAAGGATGATCACAGTTACTGTAAATTAATTAGTTCTATTCCATTCAATAAGTTTTTTTTTCATCCTTAAATTTACTGTAGATTTTAGAGATTCATGGTCTAGATAAATATTCAGACATTCATTAAAGAAAAGTTCAGCAACGAATGGAAGAACTTGAAGCCCTGCGATGGTCACAACTTTAAAAGATATAAAAGAAATCAGTAAGAGCCCAGGTATATATAATCATAATACCCTTTAAAAAAATGGAATATTTTGTTACCTTTCATCTGAAATCGTTTTTAACTTAATAAATTCCAGCAACTTAATAAATTTACCTAAAGCAATATCACTAAAGTTTAGTAAAATTCATAAATTAGTTCATACTTCAATTTATGCAAAACATTTCAATTTTAATTTCATTAAACAATTATTCTTAATTGATATCTTTACCCAAAATAATAGTAAAATTGTTATCACAATCGAGAATAAATTAACGGTAAATCACTAATCAAGTCATCGTGTATCTCATTTAAATTGCATCGGAATGAAAGTCTTTTAGGACCAAGAATTCACCATTGCTTCACTTTGTAGTGTAATTCTCCACCGTGTTATGTCTTGGCTAAAAGCCATGGATGCTAGATTTCCATATATTGGTTCAGATCTGCTCCTCTCTTCATTTGCTATTACGTTATAGACAAACAATCAGTAGAGATTAGAATTGGCAGTGAACCTAAGGAACACACAAGCTCCCTCTAGAAGAGTACCTAAAGCCAACAGATAGAGAAGGCAAGGTACCTCACCACAATTGCAAATTCTCCAACCAAGAAACATCAAGTACAACTTTGGAAAGGCAACAAAGTCAAGCTCACTGTTGATATCCCTTGAAATGTTTTTAATTTTTTATAATAATATTTTTATTTATAACTAAATCAAATCAAATTAAGAAGCATGTAAAGTTTTCAAAAAAAATTAATTTACGTGAGAAATTCACAAGTACACAAGTGTAGAGTTTTACAATTATTATATTATTGATAGGAAAATATTTTGTATATCCTAATTCGTGGCGAAATTCTATTTACTTTAATATATTAAAGTACTCAATGACGATTTATTTTTAGGCTAAAAATTTGCTATAAAAGATTGAAATTGCTGTAGGAGATAGTGGAGCCAAAAATTAATTAATTAGGAAAATAAAATTCTGCAATACATTGATAATACGAACATACTTTCGTCCGAACGCAAATATCCTATACTTTCTTATGCATTTACATGCACAGATACAAAGTGGATAAACAGTTATTTATTGAACACACAAATCCTGGAAACGACAAGAGCTATTGCTCTCCTTCTGCAATCCCTTGCATTAGATTCCATTATCATTCAAAGCAACTGGGTGGCAGGCGAGGTGAGACAACAGCTTCAAGTGGAGTCATTTTCATATTTGTTAGTCCAATGCCTGGAGTCATATCAATAGCTGCATCTGTGGGAGTAGAAATTTCAAATGCATGAAGTAAAGTGGCTAATGTCAAATGGATCATATGAAGGCTATGGGATGCTCCTGGGCAACCTCTTCTGCCACCTCCAAATGGAAGCAACTCAAAATTTTGACTCCAGACGTCGACGTTCTTATGGGTTGTGAGAAACCTTTCTGGTTTGAACTCTGCTGGGTCTGGCCACACACGAGGGTCTCTTTGGATTTTCCAAACGTTCACCATCAGCCAAGTATTTTTTGGGACATGATAGCCACCTATAGTGCAGTCTTCTATAAATTGACGAGGTCCAGGGATAAATGCTGGCGGGTAAAGTCTTAGTGTTTCTTTAACTATAGCCTGGAGATAATCAAGCTTCTTGATGTCTTTCTCATCTACTAGTCTTTCCTTGCCGACAATTTTGTCTAGCTCTTTCTGAGCCTTGTTCAACACAGGCTGGTTGTTTAGCAATAATGCAAGTGCCCATGTCATAGCAACTGCTACGGTCCCATTGCCTGCAATTAAACTCTGCAAGTAATTTTTATTTGTCAAAATCTGCCGACAATCTACCGACAAGTTAACTCACTTGGCAAAGTATATGATTCTCTAAAATAATTTTTTATAATTTAAATCTACTAGTGCTTAATAGAAGTATGTTTTTCAAACAACAAATTATTTGCACCTTTAAAGTTAATTTTTTTGGATACTCTAAAATATAGTAATAGAAAAATTCATAAATTTTGTATAGTAAAAAAGGTATCTAATATATTACCAAGCATGTAGCTTTGTTGATTGTATCAGCATCGTAGCCTTCGAGGCTTTTGCCAACAAGGATTGAAAGCATTACGTCCATGAAGTCTTTCTCAGCTTCAGCATCATCAAGATTGTTATACCTCTTTCGTTTATGCTCTTGTAGCCATTTCTCCATGAAATCATCTAGTTCTTTAGCGGTGTTCTTCATTGCCTTCTCATGTCCACCCACATCCATCCATCCAAGAAATGGAACAGCATCTCTCAGGAAAAGCATCCCCAGATAATGAAAAAGCACCTTTATTACCTCTTGGAATCGTCGCCCTTCTTTCTCATCACCAACAGCACCAGCACCAAAGTATTTCTTGCCGATTACCATCCTAAGAAGGACGTCCAGATTTAAGTCACTAAACCACTGCTTCATTTCAATACTCTGCTTGTCCATGCATGCTCTGTACAACTCTTTTATGGAAGTTTCCACTTCCTGGGTTCTAATATGCTTGATAACCTCACTCCGGCGGTTAGAGAGAAGTTCTAAAACGGATATCTTACGTGTTTCCCGCCAATATGGACCGCCGGGGGAGAAAGGAAAAAAGGCATAGTTATAACCCAAGAGTTTTGCAGCTACTAATGCAGGACGGAAGGTCACGTTCGCATCATTGGTGGTGAAAATCTCCTTAGCCACCTCCGAACTGCTAACCACCAGAACAGGGTGTACCCCTATTCGCATGGTCAAAACTGGACCATATTTATCTGCTAGAGCACTCAATGTTAGATGAGGATCTTGGGTTCTTGCTAAAAGAGCAAAATGGCCTATTAAAGGCCATGCACCCAGTGGTTGAGGTGCGAGTTTGCCCTTGAAAGCTCTAGATTTCCATTTTCTTTGTAGATAGCATGAAAAAAGAAGCAAGGCAAAGACCCCAGCTATTGTAGTGTTAAAATAGGGAGAAGTATAATCCATTCTACCCAAAGATTTTGGTAGAGGAGAGGGAGAAAAGGAGGATGTTGTTGTTCAAATTAAGATTTGGGCACATATAAATATAGTTTCCGGAGAATTATGGATACATGATCCACATGCTTGCTATAATTTATCGCTAACTAAGACCATGGAAATGGATATATTTTACTGTGCAGTTATTGTAGAGTGGCATAATTTTTATTTATTTTATTTTTTTATATATGTTAAAAAATATAAATTTTTTTATTTATTTTTTAATTATATCATCTTAAATATATTAAATTTTTTTAAATTTTTTTTTTAAAAAATAAAATTAAATAGAATTATAATAATAAATTTATATGTTATTATAGTTTAAAAAATAGAATAATTTTGAAATAATAAAAAAGATAAATAAAAATTATGGAATGTAAAGACTATGACTAAAATTGTATGATTAAAATATCATTTAAAAAAAATTTTTAGAGTAAGATTTTTTTCTTTTAGAATCGATTTTATGGGACAAGAGCTTAAGGCAGGACGGTGGCTTTTTTCGTCTTCTTCATACCTGTCGGTGGGTAATTATATACATTCTCTTCCGTTTTGTGGCTGATTCGATGGTTTTCTTTTGAGGGTTTTTAAAGATATGCTCCTCTTATCAGTTCTCTCTTACTTGGGTTGGCAGATCTGATGAAGTTTGGATTGAGTTTCTCCATCTGTTGATCTGGCTAGACATTCTTGGTTTGTGTTCTTTAAGGGTTGCATGCTGGTTTTCGGCAGTTGTTGCTCATCGTCTATTTCTTCTGCAAAGGTTGGGAGTATTTGCTCTTTAAAACAAGAAATTATATTGTGACATGATAATTTTATATAAAATAAATATGTGGAATGAGAAGCTAATGTAATTAATACGTAAGTATGTTAAATGACTAATAATAAAAATTATTTAATTCTTTGCTTCTTATGTGGGAAAATTGGGCATCATGAAACCTATGCAGTAAGCTTTTTGAAGGTGATAGAAATTTATTGGCAGCTCCAAAGGGATGGGGACCATGGCTTCAACCTGGGAATAGGCCAAGTAATGTTCACACTAACCAATAGTTAAAGGATAACCACGGGAAAAGATATGAGGACAGTGTGAGAAGACCACAAAAGCAAACTAAGTATGGGGCACATCAAAGTCCCGATATAGGAGTTGCTCAGGAAAAGGCATGATGCTGAACAATCACAAGAGGAGAGTTCAATGCAAGCTGATGACAAGGAAACATCAATGCTCATTGATGAAATAAATAATAAAAATAATAATAAAAAAAAGGAGTTAGCAAACTGGAGGTTGGAAAATAATGCCTATTTTGCTATTTCCAGTTTTTCACAGAATTTTATTCATAGTTTGCATGGAGACTAGTAGGTTTTTATGGTATGCTTGAGCAATATAGACGCCAGGAATCTTGGCAATTTTTAGTTAATTTGGCAGGTTTATCACGTTGGTGATTTCAATGACAAGTTGGGAGTAGATGATAAGAAGGGTGACAATCCCATCCCGAATATTTATTTTCAAGAAGCAGTTGAAACATGGAAATTGATTGACTTACCTATTTATTGTTATCCATATACTTGGGAATTGAAAGAGATAAGGGAACTGATTCTGGATAAGAGAGCCGTTGGACAGAGCTCTAATCTCTATGTCTTAGATGGAAAATTTGCCAGCAACTAACCCTTTAATTTATATACTTCTACATCAGATTATTGAAAATTTTTTTAGATGAGTCGGGTTATCATGAACTTAAAAAAAATATAAATTTTATTTTTTTATAATAAAAATTTCTTAATTTATAATAAATCAGATTTAAATAAATATTTCTCTCATTTTAATTTCCATACAAGTATATCATTTCTAGTGGTGGTATAGTGACTTGTTGTAATTTTATTAATTTGGTGTATCATAAAGGCATCTAATAATCTCTCATAAATTTTAAAAATTAAGAAAAACTATAATTTAAAATAAAAATTAGATTTAGTAATTTCTAACTTGACATCTAATTTAATAAAAATAAAGGAAAATTACTTCTTAGTCCCTCAGGTTTAACGTAATTAACACTTCTGTCCCTCTATTTTGGCGACCCAACACTTAAGTCCCTCACTTTCTCTTCCGTCCAATTTCGTAGTCCTTCCGTTCATTTAAACCGTTTGGTCAAAGAGTCAAAAGTGAGAGGTGATATTTTTTTCCAGAAATACCCTTCTCTTAATGTGAAATTCCTTTTTTTTTTTTCTCTTTCATGCTTTCTCCCGTTGCAGAAGAAGAAGAAGAAGAAGAAGAAGAAGAAGAAGAAGAAGAAGAAGAAAGATTTGCTGGGTAGGAAGAAGAAGAAGAAGAAGAAGAAAGATTTGCTGGGTAGGAAGAAGAAGAAGAAAAAGTTGCTGGGTAGGAGGAAGAAGAAGAAGAAGAAGAAGAAGAAGAAAGAAGAAGAAGAAGAAGAAGAAGAAGAAGAAGAAGAAGAATGAAGAAGAAGAAGAAGAATGAAGAAGAAGAAGAAGAAGAAGGAAGAAGAAGAAGAAGAAGAAGAAGAAGTTGCTGGGTAGGAAGAAGAAGAAGAAGAAGAAGAGGGTTAATTTTGTCAATTCACGTGTCCCAAACGGCTATTTTGAACGGAAGGACTGCGAATTTGGACGGAAGAGAAAGTGAGGGACTTAAGTGTTGGGTCGCCAAAATAGAGGGACAGAAGTGTTAATTACGTTAAACCTGAGGGACTACAAAGTAATTTTCCCTAAAAATAATATTATTTTCATTTCTTTAATTAAAGGCCTTTACATTACCTATAAGTTTTTTTTTCCTTGTTAATATTAAAACAGTTATTTAAAAACATAAAAAATTTTGTGGCTCTAAGCCCTCCGTGGATTCGGAACTGAGCCCAAGTTCCATGAGGGCCTAGTATGTGGCTCTAAGTCCTCCGTGGATTCGGAACCAGTCCAAGCAAACCGGGCTGGACGCTAATTTAACTGTGAATTCTGGCTCCGAATACTCGAAAGCTTCCACGGAAGAGTAGACTCCGTAACGTCCAGATCATGTCAAGATAACGCCGAATGGAATTAAATGGTCATTTTGATAAAAAAAAAATACAATATATTTATATATACTGCCAGTATAAATATGGCAGATATATATAAATATAAGACAATAGCTACACGTTACTAAAAGATAAAATAAAAAGAGTATAAAAGAAAATATATGAGAAAGAAAAATTAAATTTAAAAAATATACTCTAAACCTAGACTCATTATGGGATCTCAAATATCAATATTAAAATAATTTGGTCAAATACATAATTATAAATCTTTATTAATCAATTTTTTCCTGTTAAGCAATTGAACTTTTTTTGACCTAATTAATACACTTCTAAACCTTAAAAATCAGTACTCTTAAAAGCAATTTAACTCAATCAAATGAAAGTGACATGCATATGTGCTTACATTTCAAATTTTAAATATTTGAATTTTTATAAAGTTTTGATATAATATGCTTATGTCAAAATTTTTAAATAATATAGTTTACATTTCTTTTTTATCAAATATTTTGTTTAAAATGTAAGAATTTCCTTTTAAATTTACAAAATTTTATTTAAAAAAATAAATCATATATAATTTAATAAAAATTCATTTAAATCTTTTTTGAAAAATGAATTATACCAAACATAGAATATGAATTTATATAATTACATAGCTATATTATATAACATAATAGCATAAAAATAACTATTATTAAAGCTAAATTGACATAAAAAAAAATTAAAAATTGCTTTTATAATATTTAAATTAATTATAGATATTTTGATATAATATTTAATTAATAATAAATTCTTGTAATTTGTTACTTTATATTATTTTTTAATAGAATTATCATAAAAATAACTATTATTAGTGTTTCGGATAATTTCACCTCGTCTTATATGAGTAATCATTTTTTGAATAATTTTTTTTTATAAATCTAAACTGATCTAAATAATTTTTTAAATTTATTTTCTAATTAACTAAAAATAATTAACTCAAAACATATTTAATAATTTTTGACCCACTATTATATATACTTTTAAACTTTAGTAAACTTTGGTGATACTGAAAATTATGATTTGTAAATTTTTAAAAATTGTATTAACGCAACATCTGTGACATATAATTTGAAAAAATATATAACTATCGACGCAAGAAAGATATCAAAATAAGTTATGTTAAATCAAAATTAAAATCAATTTAAATAGAAAAATAATGTATTTGTTAACAAATTTAGAGTATAATTATTTAAATAGATAAAATTTAAAATTTTTTTAGTAATTATTTCTTTAAATTATATTAGAATATTAATTTAAAATGATTATAAAAATAATGATACGATAATTTTATTAAATTTAATAATAAACTATTAGATAAATTTAAGGATCAGTATAAAATATATTAATTAATGTTTATCATTCGAGTAGAACGAATGGTTGAGAATTGTCTTCGCCATCATCCGTTACACTTTGTGTACCTCTGATCTGAATTTCTCACGTGGATTACTTCTTTTGTGGTGACTTGGCATTTTTTTCAATTTAATTTTGATTAAATAAATAAATAAAATTATTGTTATGAAAATTGAAAATACATGCAAGGATTTGCGGACCTTTGCATTTATGGAGCTCTGAAATTTTCACGTGAATCAGTTCTTTTGTGGGGACTTTGCATATACTTTTAATTTAATTTTAATTAAGTTAACAAATTAAAAAATTATTAAAACTATTTGTGGTGGAATTTGCATTTTCTTTTAATTAAGTTAATAAATTAAAATTATTATTAAAGTTATTGCGGGGACCTTCGTTACTTTAAATTTAATTTTATAAAGTTAATAAATTAAAAATTATTTTTCAAAATTAAATTTTTTAAGGCTTTGCAATTTTTTATAATTATAGATATTTTTAAATTTATTAAATTAAAATTAAATTCTATTTACACTCAATTAATTCGTTAAAAGAGAAATACTTTATTTATAAAAATTAAATTTTTAATATATATTTTTAATTTAGAAATAACATCTAATTTTTTAATATTAAATAAAAATAAATCAAAATAGCCCGCGAACTTTCATAGTGCAAATTTGATTCTATATGTAACTTTTACATAAAGTCACAACTCATTAAAATTTAAATAATTACACATTTATTTCTATGTTTGTGAATTATTTTTGTGTTTGTTTTGGTGCAAAATTTTTTGGATTGTAGCTATGGATATAATGTTTGAGCTTGTGTTTTTTCCTCTTTCTTCAATGGACTGCACTTAGATGGTGCTCTATCGTCAGAGATGTTGCAACTTACTATTTTGCAGTTGGGAATTATTCTAGACTGGGTTCTAACTTTAGGCTTTGCATGTGCTTTGGAGTGTAAACGACCAATTTGTATCATGTATGGCTTCCCCTAAGCTGTGGAGAGATTAATCGGTAAGCATCAGTGGCAAAACCAGGATTTGTACATATGCAGAGTAAATTTACAACTAAAAAAATAAAAATATATATGATAAATTATTAAAAAAAAAAAGTTGTATGAGCAATATAAAATAAAAATGGTTTAAAATACAAAATAAATGTACCACTAACGACTACATGGGGAAAGTTGAATTCTGCAATTTTACATTTTTTTAAAAACATTGTAGAACCATTCATTGGATTAATTAACTTCAACTTAATGATGAAAAAGCTGCTAAATTCTAAACTAAGTGATTTAAACACTAATTTATACAATGACAGTAACAAATTACTCATAAAGTAAAAAAAATAAAATTCATTGAAGCATTTCAACAAACACCTAATGTGCACAATGTATATAAGGTAAAATTAAAAAATAAATACATAAATTCTAACTGAAATTCGTTCAAATAGTTCAATTTCATGATTAAACCACTAAAATAATATTTAAATTAAAGAAAATAAAAAGTTTTACTTATCCAAAATTGAAGAGTAAGAGAAGTAATACAAAATTTTAGCTCATTTAATCCAAGGAATAAGCTTTAAAAGTTATGGATGATGTTTAATTTGTGTAAAAAAAATTAAAATGCTCAATATAGAAAGTTATGAAAGAAATTAGGTGTGTATAAAATTTTTTTAGACCCGTAGGCCAGAGCAGAATGTGGAAAATTTAATTTTATTATATATATATATATATATTTCTTATCGAAGTCAGTGCGACTGTCCACTCTGCACTCCCTATCTTTGCCTCTAGTGAGCAGCCTTCTCGTCGTACTAAAGCTATGTTTGCTATAGTTCTTGGCCGGAGATTTTGCAACCATGTCTTGATATCTCAGTTTCCTCTTCTTATTGTCTTTGGTTGCCTTTTGGAGAAACTTGGTTTTATGGTCATCATTTGGCTTGACGTGAGTTCGGTGGTCCAGCTGGAGGGTGAAATTGGGATGCAAAGGTAGCAATACCTCTATTTCGATTCCCACTGTTTGCAGTGGCGGAGCCAGGAGCTTCCCTTTGGTAGGGCACCGGCTGCGCCGCTGCGGCACCTTCATCCCCCTTCAAAGCATTTTCCGGTCGCCGGTACGGTACGTGCCCCCTTACCGTACCTTTCCTCCTCCCCTGACTGTTTGGTTTCTAGTTCATGATTTTTTGAGTTGGTCAGATTTGGGTTGCTTTGGACTAAGATTATTTTAGTTGTTTTCTCTAAATTGAGTTTATTGAGCTTATTCTATTGTAATTTTGCTCTTTTCTTTCCTTTTTTTTAAAAGGAGGAGAAGCACAGAGCTTAGTACTATCATATTCTAGGAACATTTCTACCTACAAGATCTCGATCCAACCAGTATAGGAGCTCCTTCGGAGGTTGTTCGAGGATTATCAGCCTAGTAGTAAACAAAGATGCTATCGTTGCTAATTTATCAGCACATAAATTAGTCTCCATAAAAACATAAGCAACAGAGATGCCCCATTAAGGTATTAAAGCGCAATGATATCAAAAACCATTGAAGAGAACTCCATAGAGCAAAGCTTTCGTCCATACATGATGTCTATTGCTTCTCTGTAGTCACTTTCAATGACCAGTTTATTTATGTTCATAGTAGTTGCAATCTTGATGCCTTTCAAAATGGCGTTCAACTCTATATCCAGAATAGATGTTCCAGTGATGAAGACCTTAATCCTAAAAGGTTTTGGTTAACTGTATATTTCATTAATCACAAAAGTGTATTTATACAAGGATTTTAGAGATAAAGTAGGAAAAGAATTACAATACCAATAAATGACTAATACAATCCTATATAGAATAGACTTATTACTCTTTACCCTCCCTCAAGTGGAACCGATATACCATACACATTCAACTTATCTCGTAACTCACGAACTGAGTCTTGAACAATGGTTTAGTCAACACATAAGCCACTTGATCATGAGAAGAAATGTAGCGAACTTGCAGCAATTTTTGTTTAACTCAATCACGAATAAAATGAAAGTCAATCTCCATGTGTTTAGTTCGGGTGTGTAGAGCTATGATATAAGTAGTGCTAATATTATCACACCAAATATAACGACCCGAAAATCGGACCGCTACCGGCGCTAGGGTCCAGGTCGGCTTAAGGCGGCCGAAACCCGTAGCAAGCCTGACATAAAACCTGTAAACCTATTTAATCCCATACATGATCAAGAATATACATAAAAATTAAAACTTTTCTTTCATACATGCTCTCATACACCAAACTCAACCTGTGCATGCACTGAACATAGTCATAACATAAACATTGTCCCCTCTGTGGGATCTCATAAGTGCCCCAAAGGGCGATATAACATATGTTGAGTTGGTTTACATAAACATCGTAAAACATCTAAGATCATGTATTAAAAGGGATACCATACACATAGTGTCAAGCACAATCTCTAATCCTCAATATCATTACATACATTACTATTCATAACTTTACATCATTTTACAATTTATCATGTCCACACTCTATCTATTACATATACATGACTTCATTACTCTTGCTGACCTCCTGGTCTACCCTGTACCTGCAAACCTGGGGGATTAGGGAGAGGGGTGAGCTACTAGAGCCCAGTGAGCAGAATAATAAAACATTTAAAACATATGATAACATGGAATTCATCACATCACAACTAATCACATCAAGGATGAACTTGTCACCAATAGTCCTCTATATAGTCCAACTGTGCCAGAACGTAGAATGGGTCCTGGTCTTTCTCTTACATAATGCCAGCGAACGTAGAATGGGTCCCACTGGTCTTACATTCCGTACCGTACATATCATAGCGTCACATCATAGATCGAGGGCTATGGATCATCCAACGTTCATCCACATCAACAATAAAATATGCAATGCAACATATTCGTGAATTCTAATGCAAACAACCTAGTATATCTCATGGCATAATGATGCGTGGTTCATGCTAAAATGTCCATTATTTGATTTTAAAGCGTAATGAGTTATTCCACTCACCTCTGGATAGCTCTCACCAGACACTGGAGCAGCTGACTCACTGCTGGGGTCCTCGGTTCCTCGGGTCCGAACCTACACAGGTGAACTCAAATGAGGGACCAAACGTACATGAACATAACTCTAAACTACTCCCCAAAAATCCCCCTAGAACATCATGAAACAACCATAGAAAAAACATGCAAAGGAAGGCTGGACAGGGCACTTTCGGCGGCAGGTTCGGCGGCCGAAAGTCCCTCCAGAGCTGAAAGTCAAGCAGGTTCGGCGGCACCTTCGGCGGTCGAAACTCCCAGACAGAGACGAAACTCATGCATGTTCGGCGGCACTTTCGGCGGCCGAAACTGCCCTCCAGAGACGAAAGTCCTCTTTCGGGGGCAGGCTTTGGCAGCCGAAAGGCTTGCCTCCCAGGCAGGTTCGGCGGCCGAAAGTCCTTCGGCTGAGGGCAGAAACTTGGTTCCTCATGTACATTTGCCTCCCAAAACCATCTAAACATGCATTTTTCCTAATCTACAATATACAAGTTCCTAGGGGCTCCAAACTACCTTAAACCCCAACTACAACACATCAAACATACCCACATTGCTCAAAATATAACATAAACCCATAAACCTAACCATAAGCTAAACATGCATTCTACCCCATAGATCTACTTAAAACTTACTTAAAACATGCCATAAGCTCAAGATCGGCCCTTACCTCTTGAAGATCGAGAGGAGAACGACCCTAGCTCGGAAAATGGGAGAGAGAGAGTTCCTTGAACCTCCAAGCTCCAAAACTTGCTCAAATGCTCAAAATCTTCAAAACAAGGGTAAAACTAATGAAAATCGAGAAAGATTTGAAGGAAAGAACTCAAAACCGGCGAAGGATGGCGGAGAGCTCACCTTGGCCGAAAATGGGGAGAAAAGCTCGCCCGTTTTCGGCTAAGGGACCCCTTTATAGGTGGCTGGCCAGGCCACGTTCGGGAGCCGAAAGTGCCTCCGCATGCATGCCATGTTCGACGGCCGAACATAAGGTTTGGCGGCCAAACCTGGTTTCCCTCACTTATGCTTTTGGGGGCCTAAGGCATACCCGAAACGCATGCATGTTCGGCGGCCGAACTTGAGGTTCGGCGGCCGAACCTGAGTTTTCCTCCAAGGTTGTTTTCATGCAAAAACTCATTTCCTTTTTACTTAAAACCATGAATTACATCTAAACATTTTATGAAAACATGTTTCTACCCTACTAGAGACTTCCGACATCCGGGATTCCACTAGACGGTAGGAATTCCGATACCGGAGTCTAGCCGGGTATTACATTCTCCCCCCCTTAAGAACATTCGTCCCCGAATGTTCCTCAACTAGCACAAGCATAGCAATCAATATAACATACATACATAGCACATAAACACATAGAGATCTAACCTTAAAAGAGATGAGGGTACTGCTGGAGCATAGACTCCCGTGTCTCCCAAGTGCATTCTTCCATATTGTGGTGGTTCCAAAGGACTTACACCATCGGGATTTCCTTGTTCCTTAGCTTTCTGATCTGGGTGTCTATGATCCGTACTGGCTGTTCAACATAGGTGAGATCCTCTTGGACCTCCACATCAGGCTCACTAAGAACCTTGCCCGGATCTGACACAAACTTCCTCAACATTGAAACATGGAAAACAGGATGGATTCTTTCCATTGAAGCAGGTAAATCCAGCTTGTACGACACATTCCCAATCTTTTGCAAGATCTCAAAGGGTCCGATGTATCGTGGGGCTAGTTTACCTTTCTTCCCAAAGCGAACCATCCTTTCATAGGAGACACCTTGAGCAATACCAGATCCCCCTCCTGAAATTCTACTTGCCTTCTGCGGATATCTGCGTAACTCTTCTGTCTGCTTGCAGCAGTCTTGATCCTTTCTCTGATTATGGGTACCACCCTGCTGGTGATCTCTACTAGATCAGGCCCTGCCAAGGCCTTTTCTCCAACCTCTTCGCAGCAAACAGGTGATCTGCACTTCCTCCCATACAAAGCCTCATATGGAGCCATCCCGATGCTAGCATGATGGCTGTTATTGTAGGCAAACTCCACCAAAGGTAGATGCTGCCTCCAAGAACCGCCAAAGTCCAGCACACACATTCTGAGCATATCCTCTATTGTCTGGATGGTCCTCTCTGACTGTCCGTCCGTCTGTGGATGGAAAGCAGTGCTAAAATCCAACTTGGTATCCATGGCATTCTGCAGACTCCGCCAAAACCTGGAGGTGAACTGGGGTCCTCTATCGGACACTATTGAAACAGGAACCCCATGCAGCCTGACGATCTCATCAACATACACCTGCGCCAACTTGTCCACAGAATAGCCACTCCTGACAGGGATGAAGTGAGCAGATTTGGTGAGTCTGTCCACAATCACCCATATGGAGTCCAATCTGTTGGACATCGCCGGTAACCCCACTACGAAGTCCATAGCTATATTCTCCCATTTCCACTCCGGAATAGGTAGCGGGTTAAGCATTCCAGCCGGCTTCTGATGTTCCAGCTTCACCCTCTGACACACTTCGCAGGCTGACACAAACTGTGCCACTTCTTTCTTCATAGCTGGCCACCAATAAACCTTCTTCAGATCTTGATACATCTTGGTGGCTCCGAGGTGAACGCTGTATCTTGCATTATGAGCCTCTCTCATAATGTCTCCTTATAGCCCTATGTCATCTGGTACACATAGTCTGCTCCCATAGCGGAGGATCCCCTTGCTGTCGAATCTGAACTCACTATCTTTGCCTGACTGAACAGTCCTGACAATCTTCACTAACTCTGGGTCCTCATGCTGTTTCTGAGCCACCTGCTCCAGAAACACGGGTGCCACTCTCATCTGGGCTACCAAAGCACCTGTACCAGACAACTCCAACAGAAGACCTTCATTCATGAGCTCGAAGAACTGCCTCACTACTGGCCTCCTCTCTGATGAAATATGGGACAAACTGCCAAGTGATTTCTGGCTTAAAGCGTCTGCCACAACATTCGCCTTACCTGGATGGTACTGAATCTTGTAATCATAATCACTCAGCAGCTCTACCCATCTTCTCTGCCTCAGATTCAGATCCCTCTGACTCAAGATGTACTGCAGGCTCTTATGATCGGTGAAGATCTCACATTTAACCCTATAGAAGTAATGCCTCCACATCTTGAGTGCAAAGATCACTGCTGCCATCTCCAGGTCATGTGTAGGGTAATTCAACTCGTGCTTCTTCAGCTGCCTAGAAGCATAAGCAATCACCCTTTCATTCTGCATTAACACACAACCCAATCCCACTCAGGATGCATCACAGAAAACTGTGAAATCCTCATTGCTAGCTGGCAAAGCTAGCACTGGTGCTGATGTTAACCTCTTCTTAAGCTCTTCAAAACTCTCTTCACACTGGTCAGTCCACATAAACTTCTGATTTTTCCTGGTTAGTCTGGTCAAAGGAGCTGCAATCTTTGAGAAGTCCTGAACGAACCTCCGGTAGTAACCTGCCAAACCCAAGAAACTTCTAATCTCTGTCACTGAAGTGGGTCTAGGCCAGTTAGCCACAGTTTCTATCTTCTTGGGGTCCACCTCTATCCCATTTTCTGACACTACATGCCCAAGAATGAAATGCTCCTCAGCCAGAACTCACACTTAAAGAACTTGGCATACAAGCCATGTTCCCTCAAGGTCTGCAGAACCAACCTCAGATGATGGGCATGCTCCTCTGCGTTCCTGGAATACACCAAGATATCATCTATGAAGACAATAACAAAGTGATCCAGGTACTGGCTAAACACTATGTTCATGAGATCCATGAATGCTGCAGGGGCGTTGGTTAACCCGAACGGCATCACAAGGAACTCATAATGCCCATATCTGGTCCTGAAAGCTGTTTTTGACACATCTTCCTCCCTTATCCTTAGCTGATGGTACCCCGATCTCAGATCTATTTTGGAGAAACAACCCGCTCCTGCTAGCTGGTCGAATAGATCGTCGATTCTTGGCAGAGGGTACCTGTTCTTGGTAGTGACTTTGTTCAACTGCCTGTAGTCGATACAAAGTCTAAGGGATCCATCCTTCTTCCTCACGAACAGCACTGGAGCACCCCAAGGTGAGGTACTCGGTCGGATGAAGCCCTTTTCTACTAGTTCTTGCAACTACTCTCTCAACTCCTTCAACTCGGCTGGAGCCATCCTGTAGAGAGGGATAGAGATCGGTCTAGTTCCAGGCATGAACTCTATCTCGAACTCTATCTCGAACTCTATCTCCCTAGTAGGTGGTAAACCTGGAAGCTCGTCTGGGAAGACATCCTGAAATTCTCTAACAACTGGCACTGAGGCTGGCTCCCTGACCTGACTATCTAGCTCTCTCACATGAGCCAAATACCCCTGACATCCCTTCCTAAGCAACCTACGAGCCTGAAGAGCTGATATCAGACCTCTAGGTGTACCCCTCTTGTCTCCTCTGAAGACGACCTCTGACCCGTTCTGATCTCTGAACCTGACTACCTTGTCTCTGCAGTCCAAGGTAGCACCATGGGTAGATAGCCAATCCATCCCTAGAATGACGTCAAAGTCTGTCAAATCTAGAACCACAAGGTCGGCGGAGAGGCATCTTCCCTCAACAAAAACTGGACTATACTGGCAGACTGACTCTGCCACTGACGGGTCACACTTGGGTCCACTGACCCATAGGGGACACTCTAACCCAGAGACTATCAGACCCAACCTCTCAACGGCTCTCGAAGCAATAAAAGAATGAGATGCACCCGGGTCCATTAATGCATACACATCAGAACACCCAATAATGAGATTACCTGACACCACGGTGTTGGACGTGTTAGCCTCCTGCTGTGTCATGGTGAAGATCCTGGCTGGAGCTGATGGACCTTCACCTCGGGAATCAGAAGAAGAGGCTGCCCCTCTCCCTCTACCTCTGCCACTGCCCTGATTTGTGGCTGGAGCTGCTGGCTGCGCCACACTACCAGAAGCTGTCTGCTGGGGCTGGCCCATAAAAGGTGCTTTAGGACACTCCCGAGCCATGTGTCCCTCCTGTCCACATCTGAAACATGCATTAGTCCCAGCCCGACACACTCCCTTGTATGGCCTCCCACACCTTAGGCATTTTGTACCATCTGAACCTGAGCTCGAGCCACCGCCTAATCCCAGACCGGATTTCAACTTACTCCAAAACTTGTTCTTCTTCGGCTTCTTGGTGGTGTTATTCCACCTCTTGCTACCCGAGCTCTGAGAAGAGAGACCTGGCCCTCCTCTACCTGGGGTCTTAACCCCTGAAGATTGGGTCACTGACTGCTTCACTGACCCCTCAACTATAGTACTCGCCTCCATCCTTCGAGCCATATCCACCACAGTGTGGAAACTTTCCCTCTCAATTGACTGAATCAAAGAGGAGTACCTAGAATGCAGTTTCATAACATATCTCTTGGCTTTCTTCGAATCTGTATCTAGAGCTTGCCCTGAAAAAGGCAATAGCTCCAAGAATTTATCCGTGTACTCCTCTATACTCATGTATTCTGTCTGCCTCAGCTGCTCAAACTCAATCATCTTCAGTTCTCTAGAACTGTCTGGAAAAGCCCATTCAGCGAACTCATTTGCAAATTCCTCCCATGTCATGCCGTCTAGTCTCGGGTCCACATAACACTTGAACCATTCCCGTGCCTTTTTGCACTTTAAGGTGAACCCTGCCATTTGAATGGCCCTGCTGTCATCTGCCCCTAGCTCATCAGTTATCGTCTTCACTACTCTCAGGTACTCAAAAGGATCATCCCCTGACTTGTATTTGGGTGTAATACCCGGCTAGAATCCGGCATCGGAATTCCTGCCCTCCGGCGGAATATAGGGTGTTGGATCTCTCTAGAAGGGTAAAATGTATTTTCTAAATGTTTTTATAATGATTTCAATGGTTTTAATTGAAAAAGAATTGAGTTTTGAAGAGAAAAGACCAAGGAGGAGTCTGCCAGGTTCGGCCGCCGAAAGTGATGTTCGGCCGCCGAACATGGTTTGGTTTCGGGTGTGCCTTTGGCCTCCGAAAGTCTTGTTTAAACGAGCCAAGGTTCGGCCGCCGAAAGTCAAGTTCGGCCGCCGAACATGCATGAGTTTAGGGGGCACGTTAGGCTGCCGAAGGTCTTTGACCAGGCCACTTATAAAAGGCCCTCAGATCGGAAATGGGTGAGTTTTCTCCCCATTCTCGAGCTCAGGTGAGGTTATGCCTTCCTTTGGTCGTTTTCGTGTTTTCTCTACCCATCTCTCAAGATTTTCATGATTTCTACCCTTGTGTTTTGAAGAGTTTTAAGCTTGGATCAAGGATTTGGAGCTTGGAGACCCCGGAGCTAGTTTCCTCCACATCTCCAAGGTTCGGGTCACACCAACCCTCGATCTCCAAGAGGTTAGTGTGGATCCTTGCTTTTCCTTATGTTTAATGAAGTTTTAAGTAAGTTTTATGAAGTTTTTGATGGTTGAGTATGGGTAGATATGCATGTTTAGGTTTATGTGGGTTTTATACCCAATGTATGTTATGTGATGTTTGTGTTGAGGAGTTTATGTTAATTTATGCTCCTTTATGCTTGTGGGAGTGAGTATGCATGATTGGGAGAGAGTATGTGAGGATTTGGGTATATTTGAGTTTGGTTTTTGGCTTGGCAGAATCGGACCTATCGTCCAGAGGGGACCAGGTTCGGCCGCCGAAAGGAGTTTCGGCCGCCGAACCTGCATGGGAGGCAGTCTTTAGGCTGCCGAATGTGCCCCCGAAGGAGGGACTTTCGTTTCTGTCCTAGGGTTTCGGCCGCCGAACCTGCCGCCGAACCTACCCGAGTTTCGTCTCTGGAAGGGACTTTCGGCCGCCGAAGGTGCCGCCGAAAGTGCCCTGTCCAGCCGTTTCTTGGGTGTTTTCCATACATGTTTAAGTGATGTTTAGAGGGGTTTTTGGGGAGTTGTTTATGAGTTGTCAGAATGTGTTTGGCACCTCATTCGAGTCCACCTGTGTAGGATCGGACCCGAGAGACCAAGGAGGCCATCAGTGTTAGCAGTTGCAGAGTCAGTCAGCGTCTGCTAGGAGGTGAGTAGAACTAAACTTAATCTTTTATGCACAAAATCTAATGCCTAAAGCATGAGCATGCATCATGATTATGTATAGTAGGTTGATTGCACTAGTTCACGAATATGTTGCATTGCATTATTTCATGTTGATGCTGAGGTAGGGTGGACCGAGGCGACTTCAATAGCCCATATCTGTCACGAGTCTTGTCTTAGTCCTTTGAGAGCCGGACAAGTACATGTAGGAAAGTCCATGTGAGCTCTCTGTGGACCAGACACCATGTCATGTATGTTACAGGCCTTTGTGAGCTCCTATGGGGGAGCCGGGCACCGACAGAGGGATTTTTGATGTCATGTCCATCCTCTGAGAGGAAAGATGCATGCAAAAAGTCAGACTCTCAGAAACCAGGGTCCGTGGGGAATACATATTGCATAAGCCCCGAGGCGGACAAGATTATGTGATTTCTCTGTGTTATGACGCATTTCATGAAAGCATGAATAAGAAAAAGAAAGAAGAAGTTAAATGAATAATAATATACTTAAAAATGGAGGAATTAAAGCAAATGTTTTTAGTAAAATGAAATCATAATTAATGAACTGTTTTCTATGTTTCTACTCACTGGGCTTTTTAGCTCACCCCTCTCCCCTAACCCCAGTGTTGCAGGTTTGAGGTTGATCGGGAAGTCTCAAGAGCAGAGGTTATGCCTTTTATATAGTTATAGATTAGTACTGTTAGTGTGGACATGATGTTATGTAACTGAGTTATTGTAATGTAAAGTTAGTGGAGTTATATTTATGGATTAGTACTGTGCTTGGCCCTGAGACTTGGTTAGTCCCTGTTTAATACATGATGTATGTTTTGGTTTATTGTTGAGTTATGTCTGAACTAATCTTGTGGCATGTGTTGTTTACCACGTTATGTTATGGATGAGGACCCTAGAGGAGGTCATATGTTTGTGGTTTGAGGCATGCACAGGTTAGGTTCTAGTTCTTTGGATGTAATCCCAGCTTGATGTATGTTATGTTGACCCAGCTAGAGTTTTGATGAGGGCTCTAGTAGAGGGTCCTTTTATGTTTTCAGTTATGTTGCATACAGGTCGAGCTCGGTAATTACATCAGATGTTCTAGTTTTTATGTTAAGTTTTTAATCATGTATGGGATTTGACCAGGTGATAGGAGGTATGTTTGGTTTGCTACGGGTCCCGGCGGCCTTAAGCCGATCTGGATCCTAGCGCCGGTGGCGGTTCGGGCCGTTACGGTAGGGTATCGGTTTCCGGGTCGTTACAGAATGGTATCAGAGCTTAGGGCCTCAAGAGTACGATGTGTTGAGCGATGTGCTCAAGGATTTGAGATATCTCACATCGGAAAGAGGTTGTCATAGAGGTTGTGTTAGTAGGGCAAGCACATTAAGAAAGATTAAGAGTAAGAGCATGTCCACTAGGATAGGATGTCGAGTCCTGTCTTGCTATGATGATGTGATATGCCATGATTTCATGCATGTGCATAAATGCTATGATGTATGACATGTTATGTATGCTATGTATGTATGATGTAGGTTCATGTGTTTCCACATGGACCGTATGATGCTGATGTTGTTTGCATGCTTGTGTGTGTGCTTCAGAGGAGTCAGGATGTGGGGTACTCGTCGATCTGTGGAATCGACAGGAGTTCCGTCAGAAAGGGAAGGTATGGACACCTTTCCCCCTACCCTGCCGAGAGCACAGTCGTGGGGAGTCAGTAGATGGAGGACATCAAGGGACCCTAGGAGGTCTTTTGATGCAAGCAGAGAAGGTATGGATCTAAGGAGGATGTCAGCTAGTATGAGAGAGCATGAGATGGATGTTCAGAGGAGAGATATGAGTTTGGATGTGGCTATGTTTGGAGAAGGTATGGGAGATTCCCAGGAAGATGCTCAGACCCAGGATTCTAGAATCTCGGGTTCAGGAGGGATTGATCCCTCCACTCTGAGTACAGCTGCCACGAGAGGTAAGAAATGGAAGAGAGGTCTCAGGAAGTCGCAGAAGAAGTTTTGGCAGAATTTGAAGGCTAGTCTGGGTTTTGGTGGTTCGAGCTCTGGCTCAGGCAGTTCAAAGTGCTTGAGGTGCGGAAGGCCGCACAAAGGAGTCTGTCGAGTAGGGACTACGACAGTGTGTTTTAGATGCAGACAGGAGGGGCACATGGCACGTGAGTGTCCTAATAAGCTCCGGTCAGCTCAGTCTCAACGGGCAGCTTCAGGTGGAGCGACTCAGCCAGCAGCTCAAACCATGTTTCAGGCTAGTGGTCGAGGCAGAGGGAGAGGGGCAGCCTCTTCTTCAGCAGGTTCCCTTAGAGGAGGTCCGTCAGCTCCGGCTCGGATCTTCGTCCAGGCTCAGCAGGAGGCAGACACATCGAACACGGTGGTGTCAGGTACGCTCGCTCACTTTGATGTTCTGATGTGCATGCTTTTGTGAACCTTGGTGTTTCTCTTTCCTTAGTTACTCTAAAGAGTCGTCGAGGGGTTGGGTTGATAACTTCCAGGCTAGAGTGTTCTCTCAGGGTCAGTGGACCCAAGTGTGATCCATCTGAGGCAGAGTCAGTCTGCCGGTTCAGTTCAGATGTCAACTGAGGGTAGAATCCATCCACCCGATTTTGAGGTCTTGGACTTAAATGTTCAGACGTCACTCTCGGAATGGATTGGGATTCTACTTGTGGTGCTATCTTGGTCCGTAGAGACTAGGTGGCCAGGTTCAGAGGACAGGATGGGTCAGAGGTAGTCTTTTGAGGGGACAGTGTAGGTTGCCTAGAAGTTTGATGTCAGCCTGTCAGGCTCATAGGGTGCGTAGGAGGGGTTGTCAGAGGGTTCTAGTTCTTGCTGGAGAGTTAGTAGTTGGGTCGGGAACCAGCCTCAGTGATAGTAGTAGTTAGAGAGTTCTTAGATGTCTGCCTAGACGAGCTGTCAGGTTTACCATCTGTTAGGGAGTTAGAGCTTGGAATAGGAGTGGTGTCTGGACCCAGAACCATTTCTATCCTTCCCTACAGGTTGGCACCTGCAGAGTTTTGAGTTGGAGGAGCAACTGCAGGAGTTAGTAGATGGGAGTTTCATCCGACCTAGTCACTCTCCTTGGGGTGTTCTAGTGCCGGTTTTTGTGGAAAAGAAGGATGGATCCTTGCGGATCAGAAGAGAAGATCAGAGTAGCGCAGTGGAAGCAGGAGGAATTTCAGGAGGAGGTTGAGGTATTGCTTGAGGTGTCTCCCTTGCGAAGGGTGATTCATAAGGGAGAGAATCCATTCAGATTTCCACGTTCCACTTTATGAAAGTTCGTGTCAGATCCAAGTAGGGTTCTTGAGGAACTAGAGGTGGAGGTCCCAAGGGATCTCACCTGAGTTGAGCAGCTATTGTGGATCATGGACACATCAGTTAGTTAGTTTTGGAACAAGGAGATTCAGATGGAGAGGTCCTGTAGAATCACCCCAGTTTGAGGAGTGTTCTTAGGAGAACCGGGAGTTTTGACTCCGGCAATGCCGTGTCTCTTTTAGGAGAAAGTTTAGAGGTCTTGCTTGCTTGATTGCTTGCTTGATGTGTATGTACGATGATATGTTCTTATGTTATGTTTTTTTATGCATGAGTAGTTGAGGAACATTCGGGGACGAATGTTCTGTAAGGGGGGAAGAATGTAATACCCGGCTAGAATCCGGCATCGGAATTCCTGCCCTCCGGCGGAATATAGGGTGTTGGATCTCTCTAGAAGGGTAAAATGTATTTTCTAAATGTTTTTATAATGATTTCAATGGTTTTAATTGAAAAAGAATTGAGTTTTGAAGAGAAAAGACCAAGGAGGAGTCTGCCAGGTTCGGCCGCCGAAAGTGATGTTCGGCCGCCGAACATGGTTTGGTTTCGGGTGTGCCTTTGGCCTCCGAAAGTCTTGTTTAAACGAGCCAAGGTTCGGCCGCCGAAAGTCAAGTTCGGCCGCCGAACATGCATGAGTTTAGGGGGCACGTTAGGCTGCCGAAGGTCTTTGACCAGGCCACTTATAAAGGGCCCTCAGATCGGAAATGGGTGAGTTTTCTCCCCATTCTCGAGCTCAGGTGAGGTTATGCCTTCCTTTGGTCGTTTTCGTGTTTTCTCTACCCATCTCTCAAGATTTTCATGATTTCTACCCTTGTGTTTTGAAGAGTTTTAAGCTTGGATCAAGGATTTGGAGCTTGGAGACCCCGGAGCTAGTTTCCTCCACATCTCCAAGGTTCGGGTCACACCAACCCTCGATCTCCAAGAGGTTAGTGTGGATCCTTGCTTTTCCTTATGTTTAATGAAGTTTTAAGTAAGTTTTATGAAGTTTTTGATGGTTGAGTATGGGTAGATATGCATGTTTAGGTTTATGTGGGTTTTATACCCAATGTATGTTATGTGATGTTTGTGTTGAGGAGTTTATGTTAATTTATGCTCCTTTATGCTTGTGGGAGTGAGTATGCATGATTGGGAGAGAGTATGTGAGGATTTGGGTATATTTGAGTTTGGTTTTTGGCTTGGCAGAATCGGACCTATCGTCCAGAGGGGACCAGGTTCGGCCGCCGAAAGGAGTTTCGGCCGCCGAACCTGCATGGGAGGCAGTCTTTAGGCTGCCGAATGTGCCCCCGAAGGAGGGACTTTCGTTTCTGTCCTAGGGTTTCGGCCGCCGAACCTGCCGCCGAACCTACCCGAGTTTCGTCTCTGGAAGGGACTTTCGGCCGCCGAAGGTGCCGCCGAAAGTGCCCTGTCCAGCCGTTTCTTGGGTGTTTTCCATACATGTTTAAGTGATGTTTAGAGGGGTTTTTGGGGAGTTGTTTATGAGTTGTCAGAATGTGTTTGGCACCTCATTCGAGTCCACCTGTGTAGGATCGGACCCGAGAGACCAAGGAGGCCATCAGTGTTAGCAGTTGCAGAGTCAGTCAGCGTCTGCTAGGAGGTGAGTAGAACTAAACTTAATCTTTTATGCACAAAATCTAATGCCTAAAGCATGAGCATGCATCATGATTATGTATAGTAGGTTGATTGCACTAGTTCACGAATATGTTGCATTGCATTATTTCATGTTGATGCTGAGGTAGGGTGGACCGAGGCGACTTCAATAGCCCATATCTGTCACGAGTCTTGTCTTAGTCCTTTGAGAGCCGGACAAGTACATGTAGGAAAGTCCATGTGAGCTCTCTGTGGACCAGACACCATGTCATGTATGTTACAGGCCTTTGTGAGCTCCTATGGGGGAGCCGGGCACCGACAGAGGGATTTTTGATGTCATGTCCATCCTCTGAGAGGAAAGATGCATGCAAAAAGTCAGACTCTCAGAAACCAGGGTCCGTGGGGAATACATATTGCATAAGCCCCGAGGCGGACAAGATTATGTGATTTCTCTGTGTTATGACGCATTTCATGAAAGCATGAATAAGAAAAAGAAAGAAGAAGTTAAATGAATAATAATATACTTAAAAATGGAGGAATTAAAGCAAATGTTTTTAGTAAAATGAAATCATAATTAATGAACTGTTTTCTATGTTTCTACTCACTGGGCTTTTTAGCTCACCCCTCTCCCCTAACCCCAGTGTTGCAGGTTTGAGGTTGATCGGGAAGTCTCAAGAGCAGAGGTTATGCCTTTTATATAGTTATAGATTAGTACTGTTAGTGTGGACATGATGTTATGTAACTGAGTTATTGTAATGTAAAGTTAGTGGAGTTATATTTATGGATTAGTACTGTGCTTGGCCCTGAGACTTGGTTAGTCCCTGTTTAATACATGATGTATGTTTTGGTTTATTGTTGAGTTATGTCTGAACTAATCTTGTGGCATGTGTTGTTTACCACGTTATGTTATGGATGAGGACCCTAGAGGAGGTCATATGTTTGTGGTTTGAGGCATGCACAGGTTAGGTTCTAGTTCTTTGGATGTAATCCCAGCTTGATGTATGTTATGTTGACCCAGCTAGAGTTTTGATGAGGGCTCTAGTAGAGGGTCCTTTTATGTTTTCAGTTATGTTGCATACAGGTCGAGCTCGGTAATTACATCAAATGTTCTAGTTTTTATGTTAAGTTTTTAATCATGTATGGGATTTGACCAGGTGATAGGAGGTATGTTTGGTTTGCTACGGGTCCCGGCGGCCTTAAGCCGATCTGGATCCTAGCGCCGGTGGCGGTTCGGGCCGTTACGGTAGGGTATCGGTTTCCGGGTCGTTACATTGGGAGCATCCAGCTTAAGGTAATCTGTCATCTTCACTTTGCTCCCACCGGCTGAGCTAGGTCTAGAAGGTTGAGTAACTGGGGCTGCTGGTTCTGTAGGTGGTGGAGGTGGGAGTGCAACATTCCCCGAGGTGGGGTTTGTCGGGTTAGGATAGAAGGGTGAGGGTGGATAAGCTGGGTACTGTGTGTAAGGTGGATAGAAAGGTGGATAAGGCATGTAGGTAGGGTAGGGGTTAAAGCTGGAGTAATCCGATGTGCCTCCCATCGGATACCCTGAACCCTGTGGGAAGGGTGGATAATGGGGTGGAAAACCATACCCCGAGGCCTGAGCGCCTCCCTGCGACTCCCCTGTCCCTTCTTCCGTCATGCTGACATCCAAATTCCCATCCCTCCTCTGATCCTCTTCCATAACTTCCCTCACATCCGAAGAACTTCCTCCTCTATCTGTCCCCCTTCTGCTAGCATCAAAAGACCTTCTAGGGTCCCTTGACACTCTTTCTCTGTTTGATCTACATGACATTGCCCTAGGCAATGCAGGAGGACGGACGCTCGTGCCCTCATCCTCAGGTGGTACTCCAGTCAATCGTACAGATCGACGAGTTTCTCTCGTCCTATTTTCTGAAAAACAGTACACATCACACAAACATTAGTATCATATGGTTCATGTGGGAACACATGAACCCGCATCACATACATATCATTCATATCATAGCATTAATGCTCATGCATATAATCATGGCATTTCACATCATCATACAAGACAGGACTCAACATCCTATCCTAGTGGACATGATCTTCCTATTGTGCTTGACCTTCTAGAACATCTATGAGCCCGACACTCTAGGTCCGATCCTATGAACCTAGGGCTCTGATACCATTCTGTAACGATCCGAAAATTGGACCGCTACCGGCGCTAGGGTCCAGGTCGGCTTAAGGCCACCGGAACCCGTAGCAAGCCTGACATAAAACCTGTTTAATCCCATACATGATCAAGAATATACATAAAAATTCAAACTTTTCTTTCATACATGCTCTCATACACCAAACTCAACCTGTGCATGCACTGAACATAGTCATAACATAAACATTGACCCCTCTGTGGGATCTCATAAGTGCCCCAAAGGGCGATATAACATATGTTGAGTTGGTTTACATAAACATCGTAAAACATCTAAGATCATATATTAAAAGGGATACCATACACATAGGGTCAAGCACAACCTCTAATCCTCAATATCATTACATACATTACTATTCATAACTTTACATCATTTTACAATTTATCATGTCCACACTCTATCTATTACATACACATGACTTCATTACTCTTGCTGACCTCCTGGTCTACCCTGTACCTGCAAACCTGGGAGATTAGGGAGAGGGGTGAGCTACTAGAGCCCAGTGAGCAGAATAATAAAACATTTAAAACATATGATAACATGGAATGCATCACATCACAGCTAATCACATCAAGGATGAACTTGTCACCAATAGTCCTCTATATAGTCCAACTGTGCCAGAACGTAGAATGGGTCCTGGTCTTTCTCTTACATAGCATAACATAACATTCCAATGTGCCAGAACGTAGAATGGGTCCTGGTCTTTCTCTTACATAGTGCCAGCGAACGTAGAATGGGTCCCACTGGTCTTACATTCCGTACCGTACATATCATAGCGTCACATCATAGATCGAGGGCTATGGATCATCCAACGTTCATCCACATCAACAATAAAATATGCAATGCAACATATTCGTGAATTCTAATGCAAACAACCTAGTATATCTCATGGCATAATGATGCGTGGTTCATGCTAAAATGTCCATTATTTGATTTTAAAGCGTAATGAGTTATTCCACTCACCTCTGGATAGCTCTGACCAGACACTGGAGCAGCTGACTCACTGCTGGGGTCCTCGGTTCCTCGGGTCCGAACCTACACAGGTGGACTCAAATGAGGGACCAAACGTACATGAACATAACTCTAAACTACTCCCCAAAAATCCCCCTAGAACATCATGAAACAACCATAGAAAAACATGCAAAGGAAGGCTGGACAGGGCACTTTCGGCGGCAGGTTCGGCGGCCGAAAGTCCCTCCAGAGCCGAAAGTCAGGCAGGTTCGGCGGCACCTTCAACGGCCGAAACTCCCAGACAGAGACGAAACTCATGTATGTTCGGCGGCACTTTCGGCGGCCGAAACTGCCCTCCAGAGACGAAAGTCCTCTTTCGGGGGCAGGCTTTGGCAGCTGAAAGGCTTGCCTCCCAGGCAGGTTCGGAGGCCGAAAGTCCTTCGGCTGCCGAACCTGGTTTCTGCCAAAGGGCAGAAACTTGGTTCCTCATGCACATTTGCCTCCCAAAACCATCCAAACATGCATTTTTCCTAATCTACAACATACAAGTTCCTAGGGGCTCCAAACTATCTTAAACCCCAACTACAACACATCAAACATACCCACATTGCTCAAAACATAACATAAACCCATAAACCTAACCATAAGCTAAACATGCATTCTACCCCATAGATCTACTTAAAACTTACTTAAAACATGCCATAAGCTCAAGATCGGCCCTTACCTCTTGAAGATCGAGAGGAGAACGACCCTAGCTCGGAAAATGGGAGAGAGAGAGTTCCTTGAACCTCCAAGCTCCAAAACTTGCTCAAATGCTCAAAATCTTCAAAACAAGGGTAAAACTAATGAAAATCGAGAAAGATTTGAAGGAAAGAACTCAAAACCGGCGAGGGATGGCGGAGAGCTCACCTTGGCCGAAAATGGGGAGAAAAACTCGCCCGTTTTCGGCTAAGGGACCCCTTTATAGGTGGCTGGCCAGGCCACGTTCGGGAGCCGAAAGTGCCTCCGCATGCATGCCATGTTCGGCGGCCGAACATAAGGTTCGGCGGCCGAACCTGGTTTCCCTCACTTATGCTTTCGGGGGCCTAAGGCATACCCGAAACGCATGCATATTCGGCGGCCGAACTTGAGGTTCGGCGGCCGAACCTGAGTTTTCCTCCAAGGTTGTTTTCATGCAAAAACTCATTTCCTTTTTACTTAAAACCATGAATTACATCTAAACATTTTATGAAAACATGTTTCTACCCTACTAGAGGCTTCCGACATCCGGGATTCCACCGGACGCTAGGAATTTCGATACCGGAGTCTAGCCGGGTATTACACCAAAGGACTGGAGTAGAGGAAATAGGCAAGTGAAGTTCTTTGAGATGATTCTGAGTCCAAAGTAACTCAGATGTTGCCGCTGCAAAGGCTCTATATTCAGCCTTAATGGATGATTGAGAAACTGGACGCTGCTTCTTCGAAGACCAAAAAATCAAC
The DNA here is from genome assembly GCF_001659605.2 of Manihot esculenta. Classification (NCBI taxonomy): domain Eukaryota; kingdom Viridiplantae; phylum Streptophyta; class Magnoliopsida; order Malpighiales; family Euphorbiaceae; genus Manihot; species Manihot esculenta. Next base: position 28,158,158 of record NC_035165.2, on the reverse strand, counting down.
GCAGATCCATAAAAGATAGCATAACCTGTGGAGGACTTGCAATCATCCACATCTCCCACCCAATCAGCATCACAATATCCATGTAGAGTATGAGTGATGTGAGAAAGAAAGAAGAGACCATGAGTTGCAGTAGTCTTTAAGTACCGCAAGATGCATTTAACAGTCGCCTAATAATGAGTGGTGGGACAATGCATAAATTGACTAACCTTATTGATTGCATTAAAAATGTCTGGCCGTGTGAATATAAGATACTGCAAGCCACCAATGATATTTCAGAAAAGAGTATCATCATGGAAACATTCACTATTTGCTAATGCCAACTTCTCACTAGGTGTGTATGGAGTGGAAATGGCACTGCATTGAGACATACCTGTTTGTTCTAATAAGTCTTTAATAAATTTAGGTTGATGAAGCAAAAGGCCATTAGAGCACCAAGCAAACTCTATACCAAGAAAGAAGTGCAACTCGCCCAAATTTCGCACTACAAAGCAAGTCTACAACAGGACAATGAGTGAATAACGAGTTTCTGATTAGAGCCAATGACAATAATATCATCCACATATATGAGGCAAAACAAATTCATGTAGGCATGGTTAAGTTAAAACAAAGAACTGTCAGACTTAGAACCAACGAATTCAAGCTCTTGCAAGATATCCGTGAGACACTGATTCCACACTCTTGGCGCTTGCTTAAAACCATAAATAGACTTCTCCAATCGACACACAAAATTAAGATGATTAGGATCAACATGGCCCGTTGGCTTAGTCATGAAAATAACTTCATCAAGCTTCCCATGGAGGAAAGTATTAGAAATATCCAATTGAGTGACAGACCAGTTATTAGCCACAGCAACAGAAAGGAGTAAACGGATTGTAATAGGCCTAACAACCGAGCTGAATGTATCTTCAACATCAATTCCAGGTCTTTGATGAAAGCCTTTCGCCACCAAACAGGCTTTATGCCATTTAATAGTGTCATCCGCATGTCACTTTGTATTAAACACCCAACAACAATCAATGAGAGGGAGAAAGAGGTACAAGTTTTCAAGTGCCATTGTGATTGCGGTTGTCGAAACCGTTAAAAATAACCTATTATTAATCAACAACTAAGAACTACAGATAGTGATAATAGGGTCGAATCCATAGGAAATTGATACTACGACTTTCCTAACAATGACTTGAACAAATCAGCAATAAAAGTAAAATAAAGGGGGTAGTTTTGATGATAATGAACTAAGACTAAAACTAAAGTAATATAAGAAAGCAATGATTAAAAAAAAAAGTAAATCAATGATAAAAAGACTCTAGTTGAAGTGTAGGATCCTTTTCAGTTTGAAAATTGTTCATTGATACTTTGATTTTTCTATTTGTTTCAATAAATTAGTTTAGGTTGTGGAAGACGCTCCACACAACCAAATCTCTCCTTAGATTTAGATTGATTAGGAAACGTTCGTTAATCAAACACTAGTTAACAAGTTGCTAATGAATGTCTTTGGAATTCTTTACTTTTCAACTGTTAACTGCTTTAAGAAATAGAGAGACCTAATTCTAACTTAGCCAATCGCGTGGTGAGTTAGATTATGCAATCTCTTAGTTGTTATACTACTTGTTACTTGTATTTAAACAATCTAAACAATTACGGACCTAAAATATTCAAACTAACAATATATTACTTTGCAATTAAAAGCAACGGGCCCTATTGATCATAACAGCAAGACAATAATGACATGAAAAATAAAGTTACATAAATACTGAAAAATAGCAGATTGACAATAAAGTTTTAGATCTCCCAATTCAAAAATAAACTGAAATTTCTCCAATTTCAACTAGAAGAAAACTATATTTAGCCACTCATGGTCTGCAAAGAAAACACAAAGAGAAAAAAAAAAAAAAAGAAGAAGAAGAAGAAAAGAAGACAAATTCGGTGCTGCTGAGGCTCTGTGATACTTCATGATTTTCTGCTACTAGTTTGCTGTCTCTTTTATAGATGAAAAAACCTAGAGCAGCCCCTTATGAGATGGAATTCCTTTTTGATTTGGTCTTTAATTCCTTCATTAATTGTGTTTCTTCATAAATAAACTTTTTGAGTGAAGAAATTTTTTTTGCAAAGTGTTTGATGTGCTTCAGATGTGCCTTGGTATGTTTGAGATGGAATAGAACTCTTGAAATTCGAAATTTGGGGTTTTCCACTGGTTTGCACTTTTCTGCTCTGTGATGATCAATTTGCCCGGTGATTTGGACAATCGCTTGCCCTTGTCGCGAGTCTGTGCCGTTCTTCCCTTCTCTATTCTGCGATAATTGATTTGCCTGGTGATTTGAGCAAATCACTTCTAGCACATCAAAATCTTGAGTTTTAACTTCTTGCTTTCATCTACTTGTGCAACCTTCTTGATTATTCTTGAGGGTGATTTGTCCAAATTCCTCTGGCCAAATAAACTTTTTATGCATTTTATGTCATTTTTCACCATATCTTCATTTTTCATCTTTCTCTACAAAATATTATTAAAAGTACAAAATTAACTAGAAAATATATAATTTAGCATCAATAATAATAATAAAAGTGTGCTTAAATTATACTTGATCATATTGAAAATAAAAGTATTAAACTCTTTGGAAATAGTCTCATGCCAATGAGCATGCTTGACAGCTTAAGCATAAGTATAGTCGACTCCAAAGCAGAAGACACAAAAATATTGAATGACCAAATATGCATTGGCTTGAAATTATCGGTTTGTACTCTTTGTCATCATGAGATGCGTACGACCAAGGTTGGCTCTTAGTAGAAACAAACCCTGTTATCGTGGAACAGACCTCCTCCAAAGGAAATGTTTTGCATATTATTTTTGGACCCATCGATCCTTTGCGTTGGTTTTTTCCATTTTACATCTGCTGGAATCATATAATTTCTAATGTAATGTATAGGAATATTGTCCTGGAGTTCTGTTTAGCATTCTCTTAATCCTGAGGACTATCACAGGTGTATCTTTATAGAGCTATTGACGCGGAACCCTATGGCACAAGCCTCAAACTCACACGCACAAGTAGATACGGAATCCAAAGATCTGATAAACCCACCTCCTATGGCACCCCAAACTTAGAGAAGCTGAAACACCAATGATCGAAGGATTTAGATGAGAATCCGACAAACGCCACAACGAATAGTTGATAAGTAAGCCAAGATTCCTGGTGCAATTGATGAAAGCAAATCCTCACTCTCTCTCAAAGCAATACACGCCAAAGGCATGAAAGAAATTCTGAAAAGTTTGATTAAAAGCTCCCTCTTACAATTGTTTCTTATCCTTATATAGTAAGGAGAAAAAGAAATAAAACCCTAAGACACTCTTCTTGGGCCTGACTTAAACACATAAGACCCAAGCCCAATCACACACTAAAATAACATATAAGTATTAAAATATAAGCCCACAACATGGCCCAACACTCTAAAACTTAAAAGATAAAATATGGCCAGAATACAAGCCCAAACAAAACTAAAATAAAACAAGTGTTTAAATAATAAAACTAGCAAGCCCATCATAACAAAGTTGAATCTTCACAAAAGCCTTACTTGATCTTCACTTTAGGCTTTCCTTTATGTAGTTTTAGCCCATAGGTTTGATTAGGCTCCCTCAGCCTATGATTGCAAATGTTGCACCAAATCTGTCCCATATGAGTTAAAGCACGCCCTAAATATATATGGATTATATGAATATGATTTTGAACTACTATTGGATCCATTGGAATGATATAAGTTTGCTCCACACCATTGTTAGAAATTTGTCCTATTGGATCCGTATCATTCCCTCTTTCTTTAGAAAAGATTCGTCCTCGAATCTTGCTGATATTTATGTCAAGAAGGAAAGCTTTAGGCACCCATGTATCTTCAAAGACCTCCTTTTGAATAGGTGGAAATAGTATAAAACTTTCATCATGGATGTTTTCATCAACAACCTGCACATCAAGAACAAATGAACTAGACATAAAAATATTAGTCATAGAAAGATCATGTGGATGTGACCCATTCTCCTCTACAACTTCCAAAACAGTCTTATTCACCTCCTCCACCTCATCAATCATGTGCTCCCCATGTCCACCATCATTCACAACCTCTTCTATAAGTTCATTAATGGAATTTTCAATTTCAATCTCTATGGAAGTTGACATTGGAACTTTAGCCTCTTCTTTCTCCTTTTCTTTCTCCATCTTCCCTCCTTGAAGTAGTCTTGATTCTTTTCCAGCCTCGTTACCCTCAAACTCACTCTTTTCTCTCATTTTTTCCACAGAACTCAAGCTCTCACTCTCCTTTGTAGCCAAGGCCGAAGCCTCCCTCTCCCTCTCCAACATTTTTATGTGATCGGCATATACCTCTTGAGGTGATAAAGGAGCGAGTATAAGCTTCTGTCCTTCATGAGTGAAGGAGTACTTGTTATTGAGCCCATCATGTTGCACCTTTCTATCATATTGCCACGGCCTACCCAACAATATATGGCTTGCCTGCATAGGTACCACATCGCACAAGATCTCATCCTTATACCTACCAATAGAAAATGGTATAACCACCTGGCGTGTAACTCTGACCTCAGCACAATCGTTCAACCATTGCAATCTGTATGGCTTAGGGTGTTTAATAGAAGCCAAGCCCAATTTCTCCACCATATACACACTAGCCACATTTGCACAACTACCTCCATCAATAATGACAGTACACACTTTTCCATTAACCAAACACCTAGTGTGAAATTTGTTTTCCCGTTGTTCCAGGCTTTCTTCCTTAACCTGCATATTCAGAGCACGCCTAGCAACAAGCATCTCACAATGTGCAGCAAGCAACACATTATTAACAAACACATCCGAATCATCACAGTCATTATTGCAATTATGAGTTCTTTGAGGTATTCTTGTAGAAGTGGACGCTGGTGAGACATTCTGATTTTTACTCATCCTACCTTAAATCAACAAAGAACAAAGAGAACTAGCAAATATTGTGTTAGAAAAGAAAGAACTCAAGTATTTGCACACTTACAACTCTTTTGCTGATTCTTCAATTGCACTTCAGAAACTAAGGTCAACGAACTAACCACAAGGTGCGTTTAATGAAACAAAAAAAAAAAACCTAAAGAAAGAACGAAGCGCGCAAAAACTAGAAAGAAGACATTGACAATTTGGGAAGTAACACAAGAACTGGGTGTTCTGCTACTTGAAAATATCACCTAGAGTATAGACACAAGCAAATAATACTCCAGCAATGTCAAGGAAATAAAAACAAGCTTAAACCAAAAAGGAAACTTAGAATTCAAATAAAAACGAATCTGGAAAAATTTGAATTTAATTCACTTCAAAGCAAATTAAATATGGATCTATATAAATCTACCCAAAAAGGAAAGTATCAAAACACTGCAAATAGAATCAGAAAAAAAAATGTAAATTTCTCTCAGATCAGAGACATGGACGAAAATTCTGGTGTTAAAAGAAGGATTTGACATCAAATCAATGTAGATGCAATTGCCTTAAATGTGCACTTTAGGCAATAGGCAGAATTTCTTTTATCTCATAATCTGGATTCAACCCAATTCAAAATTCAAAATTCAAAATTGATTCCTATAATTTACTGCAATCAATTGAAATAGGTAAGGCAATATAGACGAAAAAGGAAGTATATCACAATTTCGGCCAGATCAAGGTAAATAAGGCAAAGGCGATTTTTTTTTTTTTTTTTTTTTGGATTTCAACTTTTTTTTTTTTAGATTAATAATCAAGAAGGTGCAGCCATGGATACACAACCTTTCACCGGAAAGAACAAGGAAGAAAAGGAAAACTCAAAAACCCTAGATCCTAAGATAAATCAGAATTTACCTCACTTTGGCTCTGATACCAACTGACGCGGAACCCTATGGCACAAGCCTCAAACTCACACGCACAAGTAGATACGGAATCCAAAGATCTGATAAACCCACCTCCTATGGCACCCCAAACTTAGAGAAGCTGAAACACCAATGATCGAAGGATTTAGATGAGAATCCGACAAACGCCACAACGAATAGTTGATAAGTAAGCCAAGATTCCTGGTGCAATTGATGAAAGCAAATCCTCACTCTCTCTCAAAGCAATACACGCCAAAGGCATGAAAGAAATTCTGAAAAGTTTGATTAAAAGCTCCCTCTTACAATTGTTTCTTATCCTTATATAGTAAGGAGAAAAAGAAATAAAACCCTAAGACACTCTTCTTGGGCCTGACTTAAACACATAAGACCCAAGTCCAATCACACACTAAAATAACATATAAGTATTAAAATATAAGCCCACAACATGGCCCAACACTCTAAAACTTAAAAGATAAAATATGGCCAGAATACAAGCCCAAACAAAACTAAAATAAAACAAGTGTTTAAATAATAAAACTAGCAAGCCCATCATAACAAAGTTGAATCTTCACAAAAGCCTTACTTGATCTTCACTTTAGGCTTTCCTTTATGTAGTTTTAGCCCATAGGTTTGATTAGGCTCCCTCAGCCTATGATTGCAAATGTTGCACCAAATCTGTCCCATATGAGTTAAAGCACGCCCTAAATATATATGGATTATATGAATATGATTTTGAACTACTATTGGATCCATTGGAATGATATAAGTTTGCTCCACACCATTGTTAGAAATTTGTCCTATTGGATCCGTATCAGCTATGGGCTTTTTGTTTTTTCAAATTAAAAAAAAAAAATTTTTTTTCTCAATTTCTGGTTCGAAAAAAATTTTTTCTTAATCAAAGTGAAAAGTGACTCTACCGAGACTTTTTGCTTTTTCAAGTTAAAAAAATTCTTTTTTCTCAATCTCTTATCCGAAAATTTTTTTTTTCCGAATCAGGGTAAAAGGGGACTCTACTATATTTTAAAAGTGCGGTAGAGCTAAAAAGCGCGATAGAAAATAATAAATTAAAAAAAATAATTTAAATACATTATCGGACTCTAAAGGTGCGGTAATGCACGAGTGACCCGCTCCTAATTAATTTCAATTATAAATTTAATTTTTATTTAATTAATTATTATATTTTATTAATTTAATTAATTATATATTAAATTTATAAAATATAGTTATAAAACTTATATTAATATTAATTAATTTAAATTATTTATAATATAATATTATATTTATCATATTTATCACTTTATTTTATTAATTTATATAATTTAATTAATGCTAAAAATATATATAAATGTATTAATATAATTTATTTTACAAATATATTAATTAATGCTAAGGATATATATAATTTATTTTATTAATTATATTTATCAATGTAGAAATTATGAAAAATTAAATAAAAAAATATATCTAAATATTTAGGAACAGTGAAATATAATAAAAATAAATTAATATATATATATATAAATGATAAAATAAAAGATTTTATCAAAAAATAATATTAAGAAGGATTATATCTCTTCTCGACCTGTATAGATAGTTTTTTTTTTTTTAAATGTTGAGTTATATATAATCCGCGGTTATTGTTTATATTCTCACCATTCAATATTAATATTTGTAAGGTTATAAAAATATTAAAAATTAATATTTATAAAGTATTTTGAGAGAAATATAAGAGAATAAAAAAATTATGAGAAAAAATATAAAATAAAATAAAATTTAATTTTTTATAGTTTTTATAATTCACAAACATTGATATTAAATATTTATAAATTAATTGTAATAAAAATATTAAAAAAATGATAAATACAAAAAATATAATATTTTATTGTAAATAAATTAAAACCATTAATATTTATGATAAATATAATATTTTATTGTAAATAAATTAAAACCATTAATATTTATGATAATATTAATATATTTTTTGTAATTATATTTATATAAATTTAATATATAATTAATTAAATTATATAAATTAATAAAATAAATTAATAAATATAATATTATATTATAAATAACTTAAATTAATTAATATTAATATTAATATAATTTTTATAATTATATTTTATAAATTTAATATATAATTAAATAAATTAAATTAATAAAATATAATACTTAATTAAATAAAAATTAAATTTATAATTTAAATTAATTGAGTGCGGAAAACCGTACTTATGTATTATTTTGTTTTAAAAGCGTAGTAATGTATTATTATTTTTATTTAAATTAATTTATATAATTTAATATATAATTAATTAAATTAATAAAATATAATAATTAATTAAATAAAAATTAAATTTATAATTAAAATTAATTGAGCGCGGAGCTCCACACATACATTACTGGACCTTTAAATGCGATAATATATTTAAATTATTATTTTAATTTATTTTTTTCTATCGACATTTTAAAAGTGTGGTAGACTCTACTACATGCATTACCCCACTAAAAGATGCGGTAATATATTTAAAGTGCTGATAGGCTTTACCGCACTTTAGAAGTCGTTTACTTTTTCAAGTTAAAAAAAAAATTTTTTTCTTAATTCTTAATTCAAAAACTTTTTTTTCATGATTCAATTTTATCATACTTTAAAAATGCAGTATAGCCTATCATACTTTATAAAAAAAAATAAATTAACAAAAATAATTTAAATATATTACCACACCTTAAACTATAGTGATGCATGCGGTAAAGATAAAAAAATAATTTAAATACATTACTCCACTGTAAAAGGTGCGGTGGTGATGTATGAGTGCGGCTGCACTCAATTAATTCTAATTATAAATTTAATTTTTATTTAATTAATTATTATATTTTATTAATTTAATTAATTATATAAATTAATTTAAATAAAAAAAATTAATACAATAGCGACGCACTCAATTAATTTAAATTATAAATTTAATTTTATTTAAGTAATTATTATATTTTATTAATTTAATTTATTTAATTATATATTAAATTTATAAAATATAATTATAAAAATTATATTAATATTAATATTAATTAATTTAAGTTATTTATAATATAATATTATATTTATCAATTTATTTTATTAATTTATATAATTTAATTAATTATATATTAAATTTATATAAATATAATTACAAAAAATTATATTAATATTATCATAAATATTAATGGTTTTAATTTATTTACAATAAAATATTATATTTTTTATATTTATCATTTTATATTTATTATTTTTATTACAATTAATTTATAAATATTTAATATAAATATTTTTGAATTATAAAAACTATAAAAAATTAAAATTTATTTTATTTTATATTTTTTCTTATAATTTTTTTATTTTCTTATATTTATCTCAAAATATTTTATAAATATTAATTTTTAATATTTTTATAATTTCACAAATATTAATATTGAAGAGCGAGAATACAAACGATAACATATAGAATTTAACATTCTCAAAAAACAAGCTTTCTATACGGGTCGAGAAGAGATTTAATCATTCTTAATATTATTTTTTGATAAAATTTTTGATTTTATCATTTGTATATATATTAATTTATTTTTATTATATTCACTGTTTTTCTAAATATTTAGATGTATTTTTTATTTAATTTTTTATAATTTTTACATTGATAAATATAATTAATAAAATAAATTATATATGTCCTTAACATTAATTAATATATTTATAAAATAAATTATATTAATACATTTATATATATCTTTAGCATTAAATTATATAAATTAATAAAATAAAGTGATAAATATGATAAATATAATATTATATTATAAGTAATTTAAATTAATTAATATTAATATAATTTTTATAACTATATTTTATAAATTTAATATATAATTAATTAAATTAATAAAATATAATAATTAATTAAATAAAAAATAATTAATATTAATATAATTTTTATAATTATATTTTATAAATTTAATATATAATTAATTAAATTAATAAAATATAATAATTAATTAAATAAAAATTAAATTTATAATTGAAATTAATTGGGAGCGGGTCACTCGTGCATCATTATTTTTTTTCTTATAAATACAAATTTATTGATAGAAATAAAAAAAGATTAGCATGATAACAGCGACTAATCCGATCATCAGACCTCAAAAACACTCAATCGAAAATAATCATGCTAAGAAGAAAAAATCAGTACTGAAGATACGAAAAGTCTAAACACAGAGCAAAACACAAAGTCTAGTCAACCGCAAAGATGAATTTCAGACCTTATACTAAACTGACTGGAAACCTGCTTCATCAATTTTCAGACAACTGAGAATATGGATATGATATTGCACTGAAACGGTCCACTATTACTTTTCTACTTCAATTACCCAGACAATCGAAAAGACAAAAATTCAAAGAAACTCCGCAGCACACCTTTAGCTACAAAATCCAGAAGTCATCATCGAAATACTATGACTAACTCAACAAAAGCAAATTCCTCGCCAACTAATTTTTTAGAGCAAATAACCTCAGAATAGAACTCTGAGCCTTAGCTCTGTCGTCAGCATCTGAGCCCATATAGCTCTAGCCGTGCTGCACCCTCTCAATACATGCAACATAGTTTATATCCCGTCCCACAAATATCGCAAGTGCTGGTTGTTTCAAGTGCCTCCTGTCTCTCTCCTCATCAGTGAGCAGTCTCCCGTGAAGGGCAAGCCAAAGGAAGAGTCTGGTTCATTGGGGTCCAATCCACTTCCATGCTAGATTCCAACAAAAGATCCTTCACGCTTTGCTCAAGACCTGCCAAGAAGGGGTCTGCAGTTCCAGTTCTAATTCAGAGTTTATCTTGGAATCAAAATCAAATTGAAAATTGAAATTCGTTACTGTTCTAATTCGACTTATTATCGTTCGACATGACTTTTTATTAAAGCCAATGATTTCATTAAATCCTTTGTTGCACAAGATTCATTTTATATAAAAAAATTTAAATTGAAATAAATTTTTATAAAATTATGTAATATTTCAACTTATTTTTAAATAAATTTTTTAAGTTAAAAACAATTAAATTTTTTATTCTAAAATAATTGTAAAATTGGAGGGATCAAACAACTAATTAGAAAAATAAGATGCTGTAATATATACATTGATAATACATATTTTTTTATTTCGTCCGAATACATAAACGACAACACCATTAAAATGTTTTAAGACAGTAACTTAACAGTTTCCACTGCCAGAATAATCAGACCAAACTTCTGACTTGTCATCCATGAAACTGGCAGAACCATTATAGGAAACGGCATAAACGCACACTATACTATTAGCGTAACCTTCTCATGCATTTACATCAGAGATACAAAGTGGATAAACAATTATTTATTGGCACACAAATCTTGGAAATGACATGAGCTACCGCTCTCCTTCTGCAGTCACTTGCATTAGATTCTATTATTGTTCAAAGCAACTGGGTGGCAGGCGAGGTGAGACAACAACTTCAAGTGGAGCAATTTTCATATTTGACAGTCCAAAGCCTGGAGTCATATCAATAGCTGCGTCTGTGGGAGTGGAGATTTCAAATGCATGAAGTAAAGTGGCTAATGTCAAATGGATCATATGAAGGCTATGGGATGCTCCTGGGCAACCTCTTCTGCCACCTCCAAATGGAAGCAACTCAAAATTTTGACTCCGGACATCGACGTTCTTGTGGGTTGTGAGAAACCTTTCTGGTTTGAACTCTGTTGGGTCTGGCCAAACACGAGGGTCTCTTTGGATTTTCCAAACGTTCACCATCAACCAAGTATTTTTGGGGACATGATAGCCACCTATAGTGCAGTCCTCAATGAATTGACGAGGTCCAGGGATGAATGCTGGTGGGTAAAGTCTTAGAGTCTCTTTAACTATAGCCTGGAGATAATCAAGCTTGTCGATGTCTTTCTCATCTACTAATCTTTCCTTGCCGACAATTTTGTCTAGTTCTTGCTGAGCCTTTTTCAACAAAGGCTTGTTGTTTAGCAATGCTGCAAGCGCCCATGTCATACCAACTGTTACGGTCTCATTGCTGGCAATTAAACTCTGCAAATAATTTTTATTAGTCATTGTGGCGATCAAAATCTACTGAAGTTTACTCTCTTGGCAAAATATATGATTTCTCTAAAATAATTTTTTATAATATATAACTAGGGATGCTTAACAGAAATATATTTTCCAAACATGTAAAGTTTACCAAGGATACGGCTTTGATGATTGTATCAGCATCGTAGCCTTCAAGGCTTTTGCCATCAAGAATTGAAAGCATAACGTCCATAAAGTCTTTCTCATCTTCAGCATCATCAAGATTGTTAGACCTCTTTTGCTTATGCTCTTGTAGCCATTTCACCATAAAATCATCGAGTTCTTTAGCATTTTTCTTCATTGCCTTCTCATGTCCACCCACATCCATCCATCCAAGAAATGGAACAGCATCTCTCAGGACAAGCATCCCCAGATAATGAAAAAGCACCTTTATTTCCTCTTGTAATCGTCGTCTTTCTTTCTCATCACCGACACCACCAGCACCAAAGTATTTCTTGCCGATTATCATCCTAAGAAGGACGTTCAGATTTAAGTCACTGAACCATTGCTTCATTTCAATAGTCTTCTTATTCACGAATGCTCTGTACAACTCTTTTATGGAGGTTTCCACTTCCTGGCTTCTAATATGCTTGAGAAGCTCAAGCCGGCTGTTAGAGAGAAGTTCTGAGATGGCTATCTTGCGCATTTCACGCCAATATGGACCGCCGGGAGTGAAAGGAAAAAACGCATAGTTATAGCCCAAAAGTTTCGAGGCCACTAATGCAGGACGGAAGGTTACGTTCGAATCATTGGAGGTGAATATTTCTTTAGCCACCTCCGAACTACTCACCACCAGAAGAGGCCGCACTCCTATTCTGATAGTGAAAACTGGACCATATGTGTCTGCTACAGCACTCAATGTTAAATGAGGATCTTGGGTTCCTGTTAAAAGGGCAAAATGACCTGTTAAAGGCCATGCACCCTGTGGTTGGGGTGCGAGTTTGCCCTTGAAAGCTCTAGATCTCCATTTCCTTTGCAGATAGCAGGAAAAGAGAAGTAAGACAAAGATCCCAGCTATGGTAGTGTTAAAATATGGAGAATTATAATCCATTCTACCCAAATATTAGGGACGATGTTATTGTTCAAATTAAGATTTGGCCATATATATATATATATAGTTTGAGGGAAAGTATGGCTACGTGATCCACATGCTCACTATAATTTATCGCTAACACAGTATGAAAATGGATATATTCATAACTTTTTTTTTATATAAAATAAGATTTTATTATATTCGTATGCTTATCACTAAATAAATTTGATAAATCTTAAATTTTTATTTCAATTTTTATTTTAAAAAAATATTAATGTAAATAAAATCATAATACGATGAATCCAACTAACTCTGAGTATACCCAATTAATCTAGTATCATGCTGAGTGAAAAAATCTTGTACTGAAATATGCTTATTAATCAAGAAGATAGAAGCATCTATCCGTTGATGGAGACGTTATTGTCAATATTAGGTTTTATAATGTAAATTATAATTGAAAATAAAATATAAATCGAGTACTATTGACGTTAACTGACTAAAATTTATAACTAAAATATCTTTTCGAAGCAGTTGGAGTTAGACTTGATGGTTAACTAACCTTACGAATTAAAATTTAATTTTTTCTATTAATTTTTTATTTGAAATTGAAGTATTCATATTTCTTTTAATTTACAAAATTTTTATATTTAAAAAAAGTTAAAATCATATATAATTTTATAAAAATTTATTTAAATTCTATTTTTTTACAGAATAAAACATATTAAACGGAGGAATAATTTTGTATTTAGTGCCGGTGAGAATCTAGTGGGCAGTTTTATATAATTTTTCATAAATTAATTTATAATCAAAATTAGATTTAGTAAGTCCTAAGCCAGCGTCTGATTTCACAATCCCTTGAAAATAAATCAAAACTATATACTATAAATTATTATTTTATATATTTTAATTTTAATTATATAAATGATAACAGTTTAAAATTTATTGTATATATTTTTACTAATACAAATTAATAATTTATTTATTAATAATAAATAAAAAATTACAATTAAAATTATAATTTTATTAAATGTAAAATAATTTTTTTATTATATTATATTATTAAATAAAATAATAAAAAAAGTAAAGTTTTCTGTAACAATTTTAAACTTCTATTAAAATATTGTTTTAATAGTATCACGATAATAATTTTATATTTACTGTTAAAATACCGTTTCTTAAATTCTAAAATATGATAGTGAATACTGTGTTATTGGGGAATTTCATAAATTTTGCATCATAATAATTAAAAAAATTTAAAATTTTTCTAAGTTTTTACTATTTTAGATCACTTTAAAGCTTAAATTAACTAATGTAAGATGATTAAATTTGATTTAGAATAATCTAAATTAAAATAAAATTAACATTATATTAATAAGAAAATGATATAAATATAATCTATATAATATTTAATTTATTTATCATTTTAAAATAATTGTACCAAATACATATTTACGTAATTATACTTTTTTAATTACCTAATACACATGAATCTTAAAAAATAAATTTCTCATCGACATAATTTAACTCTATCAAATGAAAGTGAAAAGGTGTAGAAGTGATTGCGAAATGCCCTTCTATTTTTAAATCAGTTTTTATATAGGTTTTTTTTCAAATAAAAAAATAAATACTCAAAAATTAAAAAAAAAAATTATAATAAACCTACCACTTACTTCTATGATTGTTATTCTAATCCTGATTTACATATATTTGTAGCTATCTGCAATAGTTTTAAACTCTGTATAAACCTGCAATCTGTCCGTTAAGTTTGGATTACAGTCTTACGCAAGACTATATTTTTCAGACGAAAATAGCTCTAAAATAGTCTTTTTTAGTTTCCTTATACATTTTCAGTTTAAAATTTATTCAAAATTAAAATTTAAATAAAAAAGCTAATTATTTATATCAAAATTATAGAAAAATTATAAAATTTAATATGAATAAAATGATGAGTTTTGCAATTCATCACCCTGCATGCTTACGTGTTAAAATTTAAATATTTAAACTTTTATAAAAATTTGATATAATATGCTTATGTCAAAATTTTTAAATAATATAGTTTATATTATAAATTTATAGAATGACATAGTTATATTATATAACATAATAGTATAAAATTTTTTTGAAAAAAGCTATATTATTAAAATTAAACTGAGATGAAAAATTAAAGATTACATTTATAATACTTAAATAAATTATAGATATTTTGATATAAAATTTAATTAATAATAAATTCTTGTAATTTGATATTTTATATTATTTTTATGGGTAAACTGTAATTTAGTCCCTCTGGTTTAGTGAAATGCAACCTTTTGTTCCTCTATTTTAAAAAATCTTCAATTTAGTCACTGTAATTTTTAAAAATTATGACATTAGTCCCTCCCGTTAGATTTTCAGTTAAATCACCGTTAATTTTAGTTAAAAAGACTAAAATACCCATTCTCTCTCCTTCCTCTTCCTCTTCTTCTTCTTCTTCTCCTTCCCGATCTCCTTCTTCTGCTTCTTCTCCTTCTTCTTCTTCTTCTCTTTTCCGATCTCCTTTCTTCTTAAGTTCATAGTAAAGCTCACCAAGTGTCGCACCAGACTGAACCCATGCTGATTCATTTGCAATATCAACCTCTACAGCTCGGAAATTCCTGAGATTAATGATAATGAATGGGGGAAGTCTGACATAGATAAGCTAAGCCTTCATAGTTATGGCCACCGCTTTTGACTCGAACTTGTAAACCCTTCTTTTTGCTGCAAAGAACAGCTGCTTGGATGTAACGACCCGGAAATCCGACCCGTTACCGGCGCTAGGATCCAGATCGGCTTAAGGCCGCCGGGACCCGTAGCAAGCCTACATACCTCCTGTAAACCTGTGGAATCCCACACATAACAACATATACATGATCTGTAAAATTTTTCTTTTCTCTTATCCAAGCAAAACCTGTGCATGCACAAAATCATACATAAACCCCACACTGGAGTCCTCATCAAATACTCCAATGGGGTATCATCATCATACATATCAGCTTGGATAATCATGGTCATTAACATCATTACTCATTAAACACTCTGTACATAATGGGGATTCACACACCTCTAGGTCAAGCACTACGATAATCCTCAATACATCATCAAATCATTCATTACATTACATGGTCATAAGTACTCATTACATCATGTTCATGTCCACTACTATCTATTACAACATACATGACTGAACTTCACTCTAGCCGACTTCCTGATCTATCCTGTACCTGCAACTCTGGGGATAAAGGGAGTGGGGTGAGCTACTAGAGCCCAGTGAGCAGAATAATAAAACATCAATTTAAATCATGCTTTCATGTATGCGCCATAACACAAACATTTCACAACAAGGATGAACTTGTCACCATTTAGCCCCTATCTTTCTTACTTATACATGCCGGGGGCGTAGAGCCGTAGCAGGCACACCCGGACTTCCATAATCAGTCATAGTGCCAGGGGCGTAGAGCCGTAGCAGGCACACCTGGACTCACATAGGCTATCATGACATACAAGGGCTAATGGATCATTCAACATTCATCCACATCAACAACAAGGTATGCAATGCAACATATTCGTGAATTCTAATGCAAACAACTTAATATATTTCATGGCATTCATGATGCGTGAATCATGCTAAAACATTTCATTAATTTGCTTTAAAACTTAAAGTTTATTCCACTCACCTCTGGCTAGCTCTGAAGAGACTCTGAAGCAGCTGGCTCACTGCTGGGGGTCTCGGTTCCTCGGGTCCGAACCTACACAGGTGGACTCAAATGAGGGACCAAACATACATGAACATGACCCTAAAATACTCCCCAAAAACCCCCTAAAACATCCTGAAAACATCACATGAAAACATGCAAGAAATGGCTGAACAGGGCACTTTCGGCGGCAGGTTCGGCGGCCGAAAGTCCCTCTGCAGCCGAAAGTCATGCAGGTTCGGCGGCACTTTCGGCGGCTGAACCTCCCAGACAGAGACGAAACTTGAGTTTCGGGGGCAGGCTTCGGCAGCCGAAACTGCCTCCACAAGGGGGTTCGGCGGCCGAAAGTCACTTCGGCGGCCGAACCTGAGTTTCTGCCGAAGGGCAGAAACTTGGCTCCCTTGTGTCCACAGCCTCCAAAACGCCTCAAAACATGCATAAACTTGTTTCTACACATGCATACACATCATACATCACACCTAGGGGTCTCAAACTATAATATACCCCAACTACAACACTTCAAACAACACATTTCCAACATACATTGTTCAAATCACAACATAAACCCATAAACCTAACAACAAGCCTAAACATGCATTCTACCCCATCAACTTGCATAAAACTTTCATAAAACATAAAAGAAGCATAGATCGAAGCTTACCTCTTGAAGATCGAGAGGAAGAACGACCCTAGCTCGGAAAATGGAGGGATTTAGCTCCAAGACTTCCAAGCTCCAAACTTGCTTAAAAACACTCAAAAACTTTTGTGGAACCTTAAAACTCAAAGAAAATGGTGGGGATTGAAGGAAAAACACAAGATTTGGGAGAGGGAGGTCGGAAGCTCGCTGAGGTCGAAAATGGGAGAAAACTCTCCCATTTCGGCTAAGTGCCCCTTTTATAGGTGGCTGGCCAGGCCACGTTCGGGGGCCGAAGGTGCCTCCGCATGCATGCAAGGTTCGGCGGCCGAACTTGGAGTTCGGCGGCCGAACCTGCATTTCCCTCACTCAAAATTTTCGGGCGCCTAAAGTCCCTCCGAAAGCATGCATGTTCGGCGGCCGAACTTCGGAGTTCGGCGGCCGAACCTGGGTTTTCCTCCAAAGATTTTTCATGCAAAAACTCATTTAATTTCTTACTTAAAAACATGAAATACATTAAAACATTTCATAAAATCATAGTTTTACCCTTCTAGAGGTTTCCGACAACCGAGATTCCACCGGACGGTATGAATCCCGATACCGGAGTCTAGCCGGGTATTACATTCTCCCCCCCTTAAGAACATTCGTCCCCGAATGTCCCTCAACTAACACATGAAACATGGCATCAACATGGCATAAACATAACATACAGCGTAGCATACATACAGACACTCAAAACAACTAACACTCACCTCAAAACAGATGGGGGTATTGCTGGAGCATGGACTCCCGGGTCTCCCAGGTGCATTCCTCTAAGTTGTGGTGGTTCCAAAGGACCTTCACCATCGGGATTTCCTTGTTCCTCAGCTTTCTGATCTGAGTGTCTAGGATCCGCACTGGCTGTTCTACATAGGTGAGATCCTCATGGATCTCCATATCAGGCTCACTAAGAACCTTTCCAGGATCCGACACGTACTTCCGTAACAGAGAAACATGGAAAACCGGATGGATTCTCTCCATCGAAGCAGGCAGTCTAGCTTGTACGACACATTACCGACCCTCTGAAGCACCTCGAAAGGACCGATGTACCGTGGAGCTAACTTACCCTTCTTCCCGAACCGAACCACTCCTTTCATAGGAGACACCTTGAGCAAAACCAAATCCCCCTCCTGAAACTCTAGCTGTCTTCTGCGGATATCTGCATAACTCTTCTGCCGACTAGCAGCAGTCTTGATCCTCTCTCTGATTATGGGTACTACCCTGCTGGTAAGCTCTACTAACTCCGGACCCGCAAGAGTCCTCTCTCCTACTTCTTCCCAGCAGATAGGTGATCTGCACTTCCTCCCATACAAAGCTTCATATGGAGCCATCCCTATGCTAGCATGATAGCTGTTATTGTAGGCAAACTCCACCAAAGGTAGATGCTGCCTCCAAGAACCGCCAAAATCTAGCACACACATTCTGAGCATATCCTCTATTGTCTGGATGGTCCTCTCTGACTGTCCGTCTGTCTGTGGGTGGAAGGCAGTACTGAAGTCTAATCTGGTACCCATAGCGTTCTGCAGACTCCGCCAAAACCTGGAGGTGAACTGGGGCCCTCTATCTGACACTATAGATACCGGGACCCCATGCAGTCTGACAATCTCATCTACGTACACCTGCGCCAACTTATCCACAGAATAACCACTCCTGACAGGGATGAAGTGAGCAGATTTGGTGAGTCTGTCCACAATCACCCATATGGAGTCCAATCTGTTGGACGTCGCCGGTAACCCCACTACGAAGTCCATAGCTATATTCTCCCATTTCCATTCTGGAATCGGTAGTGGATTCAACATTCCAGCCGGCTTCTGATGCTCTAGTTTCACCCTCTGACACACATCGCAGGCTGACACGAACAGTGCCACGTCCTTCTTCATAGCTGGCCACCAATACACTCTCTTCAGATCCTGATACATCTTGGTGGCTCCAGGGTGAACACTATACCTGGTATTATGGGCTTCCCCCATAATATCTCCCTTCAGACCAATGTCATCTGGAACACATAATCTGTCCCCGTAGCGGAGGATCCCCTTATCATCAAACTTGAACTCATTATTCTGGCCTAACTGAACCGTTCTGGCTATCCTGACCAACTCTGGGTCCTCATGCTGTTTCTGAGCTACCTGCTCCAGAAACACGGGTGTCACTCTCATCTGAGCCACTAAGGCACCTGTGCCAGACAACTCCAACTGTAATCCCTCACTCATAAGTCTGTGGAACTCCTTCACCACCGGCCTCCTCTCTGCTGAAATGTGGGATAGACTGCCGAGTGATTTCCGGCTTAGGGCGTCTGCCACAACATTCGCCTTACCCGGATGGTACTGAATCTTGCAATCATAGTCACTCAACAGCTCTACCCATCTCCTCTGCCTCATGTTCAGTTCTCTCTGACTCAGGATGTACTGCAGGCTCTTATGATCTGTGAAGATCTCACACTTTACCCCATAAAGGTAATGCCTCCACATCTTGAGTGCAAAGATCACTGCTGCCATCTCTAGGTCATGTGTGGGGTAATTCAGCTCATGCTTCTTCAGCTGCCTAGAAGCATAAGCGATCACCCTCTCATTTTGCATTAGCACACAACCCAGTCCCACACGGGACGCATCACAATATACTGAGAAGTCATCATCACTTCTTGGCAGAGCTAACACCGGTGCTGAAGTCAACCTCCTCTTAAGCTCCTCAAAGCTTTCCTCACACTGATCGGTCCATATGAACTTATGATTCTTCTTTGTCAATTTGGTCATAGGAGCAGCAATCTTTGAGAAGTCCTGAACGAACCTCCTGTAGTAACCTGCTAAACCCAGAAAACTCTTGATCTCGGTCACTGTGGTGGGTCTAGGCCAGTTAGCTACAGCCTCTACCTTCTTGGGGTCTACTTCAATACCCTGTTCTGACACAATGTGCCCCAAGAATGAAATGCTCCTAAGCCAAAACTCACACTTGGAGAACTTGGCATACAGGCCATGCTCTCTCAAGGTCTGCAAAACTGTCCTCAGGTGATGGGCATGCTCCTCTGCATTCCTGGAATACACTAAGATATCATCTATGAAGACAATAACGAAGTGATCCAGATACTGACTGAATACTCTGTTCATGAGGTCCATGAATGCTGCAGGGGCGTTGGTCAACCCAAACGGCATCACAAGGAACTCATAGTGCCCATACCTGGTCCTGAAAGCTGTCTTCGGTACATCTTCATTCCTTATCCTCAACTGATGGTACCCTGATCTCAGATCTATTTTGGAGAAACAACCTGCTCCTGCTAGCTGGTCGAATAGATCGTCGATCCTCGGCAAAGGGTACTTGTTCTTGGTAGTGACCTTGTTCAACTGTCTGTAGTCGATACAAAGTCTGAGGGATCCATCCTTCTTCCTCACAAACAAAACCGGAGCACCCCAAGGTGAAGTACTCGGTCGGATGAAACCCTTATCTACCAGTTCTTGCAACTGTTCCTTCAGTTCTTTCAATTCAGCTGGTGCCATCCTGTAGGGAGGGATAGAGATCGGTCTGGTACCAGGCATTAACTCAATCTCGAACTCTATCTCCCTAGCAGGTGGTAACCCTGGCAGCTCGTCTGGGAAAACATCTAAGAACTCACTTACCACAGGCACTGAGGCGGGCTCTCTGACATGACTATCTAACTCCCTCACATGAGCTAGAAACCCCTGACATCCCCTCCTAAGCAACCTACGAGCCTGAAGAGCTGAGATCAGACCTCTAGGTGTACCCCTCTTGTCTCCTCTGAAGACGACCTCTGACCCATCCTGATCTCTGAATCTGACTACCTTGTCTCTACAGTCCAAGGTAGCACCATGGGTCGATAACCAATCCATCCCTAGAATGACGTCAAAATCTGTCAAATCTAGAACCACAAGGTCGGCGGAAAGGCATCTTCCCTCTATGAAAACTGGACTACATTGGCAGACTGCCTCTGCCACTGACGGGTCACACTTGGGTCCACTGACCCATAGGGGACACTCTAACCCAGAGACCATCAATCCTACCCTCTCCACGACTCTCGGAGCAATAAAAGAATGAGATGCACCCGGGTCCATTAAGGCATACACATCAGAACAACCAATGATGAGATTACCTGCCACCACGGTGTTGGATGTGTTGGCCTCCTGCTGAGTCATAGTGAAGATCCGTGCCGGAGCTGATGGACCTTCACCTCTGTATCCTGCTGATGAAGAGGCTGACCCTCTCCCTCTGCCTCTGCCACTGGCCTGTGTTGCGGCTGGAGCTACTGGCTGTACCACACTGCCGGAGGCTGTCTGCTGAGACGGTGCTGCAAAGGCTGCTCTAGGACAATCTCGAGCCAAATGACCCGCTTGTCCGCATCTGAAACATGTGTTTGTCCCTGCCAGACATACTCCCTTGTGTGGTCTCCCACATCTCATACATGCTGTAACCTCTGCGCCAGAGCTTGAGCCACTGCCTAAACCCAGACCTGACTTGATCTTGTTCCAGAACTTATTCTTCTTAGATTTTCTGTGGCCTCTGTCCCACTTCTTACTGCCTGCAACTGCTGCACTTAGAGAAGAAGAGTCTAACCTTTCCCCACCTGGGGTCTTGGAACCAGAAGACTGTGCCACTGACTGTTTTACCTTCCCCTCAACGATGGCACAAGCCTCCATTCTCCTAGCCATATCCACTATGGCATGGAAACTCTCCCTCTCTGCTGACTGTATCAAAGAGGAATACCTGGAGTGTAGCCTCATAATATATCTACTTGACTTCTTTTGATCTGAGTCCAAATTCTGTCCAGCATATGGCAACAACTCCAGGAACCTGTCTGTGTACTCCTCCACACTCATCTGATCAGTCTGCCTCAACTGCTCGAATTCTATCATCTTCTGCTCTCTAGAGCTCTCAGGGAAAGCCCATCCTGCAAACTCATTTGCGAACTCCTCCCAGGACATACTGTCCGCTCTCGGGTTCACATAGTTCTTAAACCAATCACGTGCCTTCTTGCACTCCAGTGTGAACCCAGCCATCTGAATGGCTCTACTGTCATCAGCCCCTATCTCATCTGTAATAGTCTTGACCCTGTTCAGATACTCAAATGGTCATCGCCTGCTCTGTACTGAGGAGCACCCAACTTCATGTAATCGGTCATCTTGACCTTGCTCCCTCCAGATGAGGTAGGTTTGGGTACTTGTGTTTCCGGGACAGTAGGTACTGGTGGTGGTGGAGGTGCAACATCCCCTGGGGTAGGGTTTGCTGTACTGGTATAGGGAGGTGGAGGTGGGTACATGGGGTACTGAGAGTATGGCGGGTAGTAAGGTGGGTATGGCATATGTGAAGGATAAGGGCTAAAACTGGGGTAATCCGATGTACCTCCCATCGAATACCCTGGATGGTGTGAATAGGGTGGGTAGTGATGTGGCTGGACATAACTCGAGGCCTGAGTGCCTCCTTCTGATTCTCCCATGCCCTCTTCCGGCATGCTCACACCGAGACTGCCATCCCTCCTCTGATCTACTTCCATATCCTCAGACATTCCTCCCTGCACTGTTCCCCTTACTGATCTGCTTCTACCCAGATCCAAAGACCTTCTAGGGTCTCTAGCTACTCTGTCTCTGTTGGACCTACTGGACGTTGCCCTAGGCAATGCTGGAGGACGGGCATCAGTGCCCTCGTCCTGAGGTGGCACTCCAGTCAATCGTGCAGATCGACGAGTTCCTCTCATTCTATCTTCTGAAAAACAGCACATAGCACAAGCAATCATTAGCATCATATGATTCATGTGGAAACACATGAACCCTCATCACATACATAGCATCACATCATAGCATTTATGCACATGCATATCATCATGGCATATCATATCATCATATAGACAGGACTCTACATCCTATCCTAGTGGACATGATTTTCCTAGTGTGCTTGACCTTCTAGAACATCTATGAGCCCGACACTCTAGGTCCGACCATATGAACCTAGGGCTCTGATACCACTCTGTAACGACCCGGAAATCCGACCCGTTACCGGCGCTAGGATCCAGATCGGCTTAAGGCCGCCGGGACCCATAGCAAGCCTACATACCTCCTGTAAACCTGTGGAATCCCACACATAACAACATATACATGATCTGTAAAATTTTTCTTTTCTCTTATCCAAGCAAAACCTGTGCATGCACAAAATCATACATAAACCCCACACTGGAGTCCTCATCAAATACTCCAATGGGGTATCATCATCATACATATCAGCTTGGATAATCATGGTCATTAACATCATTACTCATTAAACACTCTGTACATAATGGGGATTCACACACCTCTAGGTCAAGCACTACAATAATCCTCAATACATCATCAAATCATTCATTACATTACATGGTCATAAGTACTCATTACATCATGTTCATGTCCACTACTATCAATTACAACATACATGACTGAACTTCACTCTAGCCGACTTCCTGATCTATCCTGTACCTGCAACTCTGGGGATAAAAGGAGTGGGGTGAGCTACTAGAGCCCAGTGAGCAGAATAATAAAACATCAATTTAAATCATGCTTTCATGTATGCGCCATAACACAAACATTTCACAACAAGGATGAACTTGTCACCATTTAGCCCCTATCTTTCTTACTTATACATGCCGGGGGCGTAGAGCCGTAGCAGGCACACCCGGACTTCCATAATCAGTCATAGTGCCAGGGGCGTAGAGCCGTAGCAGGCACACCTAGACTCACATAGGCTATCATGACATACAAGGGCTAATGGATCATTCAACATTCATCCACATCAACAACAAGGTATGCAATGCAACATATTCGTGAATTCTAATGCAAACAACTTAATATATCTCATGGCATTCATGATGCGTGAATCATGCTAAAACATTTCATTAATTTGCTTTAAAACTTAAAGTTTATTCCACTCACCTCTGGCTAGCTCTGAAGAGACTCTGAAGCAGCTGGCTCACTGCTGGGGGTCTCGGTTCCTCGGGTCCGAACCTACACAGGTGGACTCAAATGAGGGACCAAACATACATGAACATGACCCTAAAATACTCCCCAAAAACCCCCTAAAACATCCTGAAAACATCACATGAAAACATGCAAGAAATGGCTGAACAGGGCACTTTCGGCGGCAGGTTCGGCGGCCGAAAGTCCCTCTGCAGCCGAAAGTCATGCAGGTTCGGCGGCACTTTCGGCGGCCGAACCTCCCAGACAGAGACGAAACTTGAGTTTCGGGGGCAGGCTTCGGCAGCCGAAACTGCCTCCACAAGGGGGTTCGGCGGCCGAAAGTCACTTCGGCGGCCGAACCTGAGTTTCTGCCAAAGGGCAGAAACTTGGCTCCCTTGTGTCCACAGCCTCCAAAACGCCTCAAAACATGCATAAACTTGTTTCTACACATGCATACACATCATACATCACACCTAGGGGTCTCAAACTATAATATACCCCAACTACAACACTTCAAACAACACATTTCCAACATACATTGTTCAAATCACAACATAAACCCATAAACCTAACAACAAGCCTAAACATGCATTCTACCCCATCAACTTGCATAAAACTTTCATAAAACATAAAAGAAGCATAGCTCGAAGCTTACCTCTTGAAGATCGAGAGGAAGAACGACCCTAGCTCGGAAAATGGAGGGATTTAGCTCCAAGACTTCCAAGCTCCAAACTTGCTTAAAAACACTCAAAAACTTTTGTGGAACCTTAAAACTCAAAGAAAATGGTGGGGATTGAAGGAAAAACACAAGATTTGGGAGAGGGAGGTCGGAAGCTCGCTGAGGTCGAAAATGGGAGAAAACTCTCCCATTTCGGCTAAGTGCCCCTTTTATAGGTGGCTGGCCAGGCCACGTTCGGGGGCCGAAGGTGCCTCCGCATGCATGCAAAGTTCGGCGGCCGAACTTGGAGTTCGGCGGCCGAACCTGCATTTCCCTCACTCAAAATTTTCGGGCGCCTAAAGTCCCTCCGAAAGCATGCATGTTCGGCGGCCGAACTTCGGAGTTCGGCGGCCGAACCTGGGTTTTCCTCCAAAGATTTTTCATGCAAAAACTCATTTAATTTCTTACTTAAAAACATGAAATACATTAAAACATTTCATAAAATCATAGTTTTACCCTTCTAGAGGTTTTCGACAACCGAGATTCCACCGGACGGTATGAATCCCGATACCGGAGTCTAGCCGGGTATTACATTGGATTTCTGACTTATGGAATGGTGTGAGAACGAGATCTGCTTATTTGAAGAAATGCGTCATGTATAAAGATACCAAAACACAAGAACGCCTATGATAAACACTTTCAACATACCAGTTTTGCCTGCTACTAATGCCAGAAGGGATCAAATTTTCCTAAGACAGACTTCCATTTTTGTAGCAAATGTTACTAGAATTCTATAACACTAGTTCATTTGATGCCTTCAAGCTAGTATATGGAATTCCAATTCTATGAAAGAGAGGGGAAAAAACTAAGAATCCTCTGAGTTAAAAGCCCTATCTATACTTGATAGAACATACAATTAGTTACAAATTTCAACTCTTTAAAAGAATTTGACATTAAGTTTCCAAATGTTCAATTAACCAAAATCTCTTAATGATGCTAGAGATGAAAAAATGAAAAAAAAAAAAAGGAAAATAAGGAGAGTACCTTGGACAGTAATCAGCTGCTAACTTTTCCAATTTCGGTTTCAAATATATACATTTTCTGCACCAACTTGCCATCCTACAATTACAAATTACTTTGCTAAGCTGAGAAAGAGATAGAAAGTTTTGAGGTGGGGGGGGGAGGGGGTGGTGGTGGTGGTGGATCTTATTATTAGAAGCGTTTGCCAAAATCATACAAAATCCACCAAGGATTAGAGACTGCAGTTTGGCAAATAGCCCATTGACACCAAAAAGGAATCAGAAAACATCCTATCAAGACTATAGGACTAAAATCTAATGACTGCATTCCATTTCCCACAAATTTTCATCAATCAAAGGAAAACACAGATGCAGAAGAAGGAGATCGGAAAAGAGAAGAAGAAGAAGAAGAAGAAGGAGAAGAAGCAGAAGAAGGAGATTGGAAAGGAGAAGAAGAAGAAGAAGAAGAGGAAGAAGAAGGAGATCGGAAAAGAGAAGAAGAAGAAGAAGAAGAGGAAGAGGAAGGAGAAAGAATGGGTATTTTAGTCTTTTTAACTAAAATTAACGGTGATTTAACTGAAAATCTAACGGGAGGGACTAATGTCATAGTTTTTAAAAATCACAATGACTAAATTGAAAATTTTTTAAAACAGAGGGACAAAAGATTGCATTTCACTAAATCAGAGGGACTAAATTACAGTTTACCTTATTTTTATTTATTTCATACTCCGCTGTACATGAATGGTTATTAAGGGTTTAAAATCAGTCACTTCAATGACAACCGACAAACCAAAAGCATAGTTAAGAAACTCAACTTAGGTAAGTCTAATTTTTTATTTTTTGGGTAACATCAAAGGAAGTTGAGAACATGGTAATGCAAGGACTACACAGAAGATGAGTCATTCTCATGATTGGAGATGCAAAGGAGCACAACAAACTCATTTTATGTCGACTTGAAAACTAAGAAAAAGAAATAATACTGCAAAAATTTATCGGAATAGTAACGGATATTAGTAACGAATTTAAATCCGTTACAAATTTATAACGGATTAGTAACTGATTTTATATTTTATTATTAATTTTTATTATTTAGTAACGGATTAACAAATCCGTTACTAAATCTATTACTTAATAAAATTATTTATAAATTTAATAACTGATTTTAAAATCCGTTACTAAATTGGATAAAAATTAGTAACGGATCTTAATCCGTTACTATATTTGTTACTAAATCGGTTACTAAATAAATAAATTAAATGAATAAAATGGTAACGGATTTAATAGCGGAATGCAAACTATTATATAATTAGTAACGGATTTAGCAATGGATTCAATAACAGATTAAATCCGTTACTATTTTTTAAATAAAAAATCGACTTTTTATTTTTTGATATTTCATATTTTCTTTTTAAGTTAGTAACGGATATAATCCGTTACTGATTCGAAAATTAGTAACGGATTTTATAATCCGTTACTAAATTTTAGAGAATAAAATACCGCACTATTATTTTAAAATCCCACCTTTTTATTTTTAATTTAGTAACGAAAAACATTTATTACTGAATCCGTTACTAATCTAAAAATTAGTAACGAATTAAGAAATCCGTTACTAAAATTTGGAGAATAATAACCCCTTTTTCTTTTAATTTATCCGCGTTTTTTTAAAAATTTAGTAACGGATTCAATCTGTTACTGAATCCGTTACTAATTCACGTATTTATACACTCACCCATTTTATCTCCCTTCATTTCATTCACTTTCTTTCTCCTCATTCCTTCATTTTCTCCTTATCTTATTTTATTCTCTCATCTCCTTTCATTTCATTCATTTCTTCTCTCCTCATTCTTTCATTTTTCCTTATCTTGTTTTCTTTTCTCAATTATTTTCTTCCATTTTCTCTTCAATTTTCTTTCATTTTTAATCTTCCTTTTATCTCTTAATTTTTGTTTCATTTTCTTTATTTTATCTCATATTTTTTTCTTTCATTTTCTTCTATTTTCTTTCATTTTCTTCCATTTTTTTCATTTTCTCTTCCACATTCTATCATTTTCCATTCCTTTTTCTTTCATTATTCATTCATTTACTTTCTTTTCTTTCATATATATACTCTAACTTTTTTCTTTCATTCTTTTCTATATCTTCATTTTCTATTTATTTTTCTTCATCTTTCTCTCATTTTCTTTTTTTTTTTTTCTCTTTTTTCTTGCTTTTTTCTCATTTTCTTTAATTTCCCATTTTTCCTTATTTTCTCTTCATTTTTATCATTATTTTCTTCTATTTTCTCTTTTTTCTTATTTTTTTTTATATCTCTTTTTTTTTCATTCTCTCTCATTTTTTCATTTTTTAGATTTTTCTCATGTAATTTTATAAGAA
This sequence comes from Manihot esculenta, assembly GCF_001659605.2. Classification (NCBI taxonomy): domain Eukaryota; kingdom Viridiplantae; phylum Streptophyta; class Magnoliopsida; order Malpighiales; family Euphorbiaceae; genus Manihot; species Manihot esculenta. Next base: position 28,129,800 of record NC_035165.2, on the reverse strand, counting down.
TTTTCTTATAAAATTAATAAAATTTAAAATATTAAAGTTAATATTTAATGTAAAATACAATGAAAAAATTAATAGTTTACCATAATTAAATTATTATTTAATGTAAAATATAATAAAATAAATTAATAATTTAATATAATTTTTTAAATATTTTTTAAAAATTAACCACAAATTTAATAATGGAATATAAATTTAATATATTTTTTTATTTTTTATTTTATCAAATTAGTAATGAATTAGTAATGGATTTCTATCCGTTACTAAATTTAGTAACGGATTTAATTTATATGTATACTTATATATTTTAAATTTTTTATTAAATTAGTAACGGATTTTGAATCCGTTACTAAATTTCATTATAAATCCGTTACTAAATCCGTTACAAAATTAATAACGGATTGCTAATCCGTTACTATTGCATTAGAAATGAGGTTTATAGTAATGGATATAAATCCGTTACTAAACAGATTAGTAACAGAATTTTTATTGATTAGTAACGAAAAATTCGTTACTAATCCGAAAAAATCTTGTATTAGAAAGACTATGGAAACAAAAGGGAAAAGGAATGGCCTGGTAAAGAAAGGAGAGGAGATGGAGGAGATGATGATGAATATAGAGGTTAGTGGAATGACATACTAGTGTCATCACGTGCGCAAATGAGGATGAAACTCATTTGCAAACCATTATAAGAATGGATCTAAGATCGTGATTGAAAATTATTATCTTTTATATTTAAATTATAACTATAAACTAACAACCGCGATTTGAAATCTGTTATATTTGTATTCATTATTATAACATAAGATAATAATTTACTTATTTTTTCATAACTCAAAAAAAATTAAAATTAAAATTTTATTAAATATATATATTATCATTAAATTTTCTTTATAATAATTTTAAATTAATATTAAATTATTATTTTAATAATATTAAAATAATAATTTTATAATTGATGTTATGATACTATTATATAAACTCTAAAATATATTGTTTATTCAAGAGGAAACCCAGAACTATCTCGTGCGCAAGCCACTTATTGATCCACTTTATGTCAACGTTAATTTTTATGAGACCATGTGGAGGATGATTCCACGATGTCTCTTGTTGTTGGTGTATCGTTGTCATTGCTTGAAAATCATTATTAGAAGACCTGAATTTATGGTAAGATAACGTCATTTCCAAAATTTGTTGACGATTAAGACTATTGTCTTCGAAGATCAGAGCATTACTGTCAATGTAATTCAAAATTAAGAATTTCGTCAGAATTTAATTCAATTCTTTTCTTTTCTTATAATTTATACCCCAATAATATAGTAGGTATGAGAAATGAAAGGTGTTAGACTTTTTTTTTTCACTTGAACTTTATATTAATTTTTATATTCTGTCTTTAAGTATTAATTAAGAAATTCATTTTAAATAATATGCATTCTATTTTTTTTTTTTTTTTGAAATGGGGAGTGGGGGATTATATGCATTCTATTTATTACACACGCATTGATCATACAATACATCCATTTCATACGCATTCATTAACCTAAACATACTAAGTTTCTACTTTAATTTAATGTGAAAGAGTTATCAAGTTGCCCTAATTAATTAAGTTTCTATATTCATTTCATACCATTGATCAATTTGCACCAAAGAGGGGAATTTAATCAAACATAGTTTCTAAGTACATGTTTAGTACATAACAAGGAGAGTCTTACTAGGTCTTTAGCATGCATCTTTAAAGTCTAATTTTATTTTATGTTCATCTTATCCTAATAATAAAATATAATTTTAGCACGTATATTGCTCTATTCTCAGCATTGATTTGAGTGTTTCCTAATTAATTTTATGTTTTTTGAAGTTCTTTCACAGAAAAGTAAAAGAATGGTTGATTTGATGAAAACAGTGGAGAAAATTTCTGAATAAGACTTAAATAATAATTTGAACAAATCTGCCAACTGATCCTGCTTCGCAGAAATAAAATTTGCCCAAAATTTCTAGCTGAAGCTGATAATGATCCAATTAATATTGGGGTAGAGACTTGTCCAAACCTCTAGGCAAACCAACAACCCACACCAGATGTAAAAGTCACCTGCTAGCTTGGAATCGTTCCATATCGGGAAATTACGGTAATTCCGAATTGTATATAATAGTTAGCACAAAACTACTAAATAACTTGGGTTAACCATTTTGAGCCAAGTGAAAAGTGAGCCTAAAAGTTATTTGGGTCAAGTTTAGGCAGGGCTATTTCAATTGGTATCAGCCACCCTGGGTCAGACAAATTGTGCAGAACTAGTGGACCTGCAAGGAAAGGGCTACCCGTGAAAGACCAGGTGGAGCCGCCCGAGATACTAGCGAACCACAATAGTCAAAGATCCGATCCTTGTTTAGCAATTGTATAATAACTTGGGTTAATCATTTTAGAGTAAGTGGAAAGTGGGACTGTTTCACCATATCTCAACAAAAAGCGTGAATTGACTCAAGATTTTAGCAAACCACAATACCCAAAGATCCGATCTTGGTTTAGCAATTGTATAATAATTTGGGTTAATCATTTTGGAGCAAGTGGAAAGTGGGTCCAAAAATTATTTGGATCAGTTTAGACAGGACTGTTTCACCAGATCTCAACAAAAAGCGTGAATTGACTCAAGATTTAAAAGAAAAAAAAAAGATCTCATCGTTTAAAGCTGCTGAATCTCTCACGATATTCTCTCCTTAAATGTGGCGCGATTTCTCCCATTAATTAAGAAATATTTTCTCAAGAAAACAAATTAAAAAGAATCCCTCACTAAAGCAATTCAAATCAAAATTTAGGTTTTAATAAGAATTTTGCTAGGGTTCAGCTGCTCTCTTCAAGTCAATTTTTTTTATTTTCTTTTATACTGTTTTACAACTATGTGATTAAACTCTTTAATTCTAATTGATGATAGGTTGAAGTTTTAATTTTTTCATGGATTGTGAGATCTAAACATTATTATTCATTTTTTTTTAATATTTATATTTATATAATTTTAGTTCTTATTATTATTATTACTTTGCTAATTTATCAATAGGCCCGTTAGTTCATATTTTCAAAATAATATATTATTAGTTTGGATATTTGAAATCCGTAATTACTTGAGGCATTCAACAACGAGTAACCCAGTAAGAAATTGTATGATTTAACTTGAACTCACCACGCGGTTTGGTTTGTTGGTTAGAATTTAGTCCCTCTAATTTTTAAGACGGTTGATAAATTAAATTTATTAAATATTTTTCGAGTTATTTATTGACTAGGATTAATTAGTGAATATTTTCTAATTAATTTACATCTAAGAAAATATTGGTTATGTGGAGCATGTTCCATAACTAGAACTAATTTATTAGAATAAATAATAATATTTTTATTTCTATAATCAATTCTCACAACTAAAATGGATCCTAATTTTCAACTAAAATTTATTTGTATTAATTTAATTTTATCTTGATTATCGTTTTCTTTAATTACGTTGATTTTTATTTTGGTTTCACTCTTCATCAAACCCCTTTTTATTTTCATTGTTTATTTTCTTAATTATTGATTGGAGATTTTTACTGTCAGAATTCGATTATATTCACCCTATACACAATTTATATTTGTTGAATTTAAATAGATTATTTTTATAGTTTTGACACCTGAGGTCATTTTTACTTAGTCATATATGTCTATAGCATACCAAAATTGATTTCAAATTAATATATGAGTTACCTAATTTACTAATTTAATTACATATATATTAAGTTGCATAAAGTTATCCAAAAAAAGAAAGAATAAATGAATTAATCAAATCTAAATCCTAAATTAAAGAAAGAGTCGGAGAATAGAATTAATCTCCATGGCCATAAAGAATGAGAGAGAAGAAAAGAATTAATTTACATGCCTAAGAAATAAAAATCAATTAAGAAAAAAATTAGCTACCTAACTCCTAAAATATTTCAAGGCCTTAGGCCCATTTCCTTTTGCAATGGGCTTTTAAGATACTTCAATGGGTCTATATGTGCAAATGGACTCCTATCATATGCTCATAGATCCAATAAAAAAGAAACTTGCTAACCAAAAATAGAAGTGTTATTTGGCTAAGATAAAAAGAAAATTAAAAGAAGTAGGTATTCTTTCTTTCTTAGAGCTTTCTTACTATGATTCAATTTATCATAAAGAAAAAATAAGAAATAAATTAAAAAAGAAAATAGCTCAAACAAGAAAAAAAATAATTTCTGAAAAAAAAAGAAAATAACTTAAAAAATAATTCAAATATAAAAAGAAATAAATTAATTATGGAAAGAAATATTTTTAATTAAGGAAAGAAATAAATTAAAAAGATAATAAATATTTTTATTTTTTAATTTAATAATAAATTTATTTTAATATGGAAAGAGATATTCATAAATATGATAAACATAAAATTAAATAAGGAAGGAAATTATGGGAATATGAAAAGAAAATAAATTAAATATAGTATAAAAAATTTAGTAAAAAATAAATTAAATAGATTAAAAATAATAAAAATAAAAAAATTATATTTTTTGAGTTATTCTAATCACAAAAAGACTATTATAGTATAGATCATAATCTGCACACTAATTTTAATTTTATTTATGATATGGTATTATATTAAAGTCATAAATATAAAAAATTTAAAATATAAAAATTATAATACACTTCTCAAACTTGATTTTAGAGTAAAATATCACCTCATTTGGTGATTTGAAACTAAAATTATTAACCTTTAAATTTTCAGATACGACCTTGTAATTGAATAAAATTTTAAATTTACTCCTCTAATTTTTCAAAATTCATAACTAATTTAATAAAAATAAAAATAAATATGCAAATTAAAATATCTATATATAAATTTATTAATATATTTTAATTTATTTAAAAAATAAGTTATTTTATTAAAAAATATTTTATAAATATAAATTATTTTTCATAAAAAAATAAACTTAAATTATATAATAATCTAAGAAAATTATACTCATATTTCTCAATAATACCCTAAAAAAAGCAATTTATATCAACCTTGTAATAAATTAGTGCTTCTTTTTTCACTTGTATTTATTTTTTCAATCATAGAATCAAAATTATTTTTTTTTTCTTTTATAAAAAAAGATGAATTATTCATGCAACTATAAAGACAACCTATCCTAAGAGATCAAAACAGGCCAGCTAGTCAGGATAACAAGTACTCAGCCATACTGAAGCCCTCCTTGCCTAACATTAGGCAGTGCCTAATATTAAGAGGTGCATGGCTGTACGACTCTGATCCGAATAACAAAATCATATCAAATTAAATAAATTTTATAATCTTATTTTAGTTGTGATTTTTTATTAGAATTCAAATTAAAACCATATTAAACATACATTGTATCAAAATCAAATCAAAAATCAAATTTTTTTACACCGTTTTTTCGTCGGATTTTCTTTGTTTCCAGCAGGTTTGCTGTTTGGCTATGTTTGTTTCAATGGTGATCATTGGTGGTGCTAGGAGCTAGAGTCTCTAGATGTCGTTGACAGTGGTGGGATCTCTAGGGGTCTTCCATTAGGTTGGGGTGGTTATCTCCAAATCCTCGTCATCCCCTTTTCCCCTTGTGTCAAGTCGCTGCTGCTCATTTCAAGTGTTGTTTGTTGCACGCAACATCATCCACATGAGTCGTCGCAACCATTACAGCCTTGAGCTAGTACACAGACTCAAGATCATCGCAGCCATTTTATTCTCAAACCCGCACACAGATCATCGCTCCTCACTGCTGTTCCGCCGCACCTCATTGTTGCTCGCAGTCACTGCTCATTGTTGCTTCATAGACCATCGATTTTTATGGCTGCTTTGTCGCTCCTTGTTGGACGATCCACGACTTTATTTTAGCAGTTACAATTCAGTAATTAAATTTTGCAATGATTTTGAGAGTATTCATTGATTTGTATAACTAGCAAATAGTTTATATTTAGTTCTTTGATTCATTGATTTGTTTTGCATTTGAATTAAAGAAATTATCAATGAATTTATTGAATTTAAGTGATATTTCAATTGATTTGGAAATTGAAATAAGGAAGAAAAAAGCAAAAAGACATCTTATTTTTATAAAATTAAACTTCACCAACTGAAGTGTTGAGTTTTATAACTCAAAAATGATAATTTAATTATTTATCTTTTTATTAATGAATTTTTTAATGAAATAATATTAGATTTTGACGTAATTAAATTTTAAAAGTTAAAGTATTGAATTTTAAAATTAGAGATAAATCTGTTAATTATACTATATTTAAAGGATTAAAATATAATTTTTTTAAAAAATTATATAATAAAATGAATGTTGAAATATACATTAAATGATACCCTTATATAATTACTTTTTTCATGCTTAATTTTACATGTATAAACTCTATATAAATTATAACAGTCTAAATATATATTATATATAATATCATTTATATTAATACTAAATTGAAACTTAAAAATTAATTTAAATATTTTTTAATTACTATTTAATTTTATAATATAAAAAATTTATTAATTGATCTATTAATTTAAAAAAATATATTAAACATCTATAAATTAATCATTCATTCTAATAATTTTATCCGTTGAATATTTTATCATTTAATTTTTATAATTTAAAAAAAATTATTAATCAATTTCTCATATTTATAAAAAATTTATTAATTTATTCCATTATATTAAGAATATTTTAAATTTTATATAATATTTAATAGTTAAAATTAATGAAAAAATTAAATAAGATATACATTTAAAATGTATAAACTATTTAAATATATTTTTTAAAACAGAAAAATTAATTAATAAATTTTTTATAATAAAAAAATTAAATAGTAAAATTTTCATTATCTAATGACAAATAAGAGAAATAGTTACAATTTGTTTTCAGAAATATTTATAAATTATAAGAAAGAAAAATACTATTTTTCACAAGTGGATAATAAAATTTTTTCAGACCCATTAATACTTGTCATTTGATAATTGATTTGTCGTTTCATGTAAAACGACCTTCAACAAATTTTTTAGTTGCCAGACCCAACAAGACACGTTGAAAAGACCAACAAAAAAAAAAAAAAAAAGCAAACCTAATGCTCATAATTTCATAAACGACAACTTTATAGTCTCTGTTTTAAAATAAAGAATTTTATTAAAATTTAATCTAATTATTTTTTTAATTTAAAATAAATAAATTTAACTCTTTTATTTTAAATAGTAAAAATTTTACATTTTATAAAAAATTATTTAATTTTTTTAATAAAATGAATCATGTCAGAATGAAAAGTATATTTTTATTACTTACATAATTTTTTAAAAAAAAGTAATTGCATGACTGGAAAATCACGCAGCAAGTTTTATCATTCATTTCTATGAAAAAAAAAAGTTTTATATGTTTTTATATAAAAATTAAAATTTAAATGTTTTTATAAAAATATTAATGAAAAATATTTTTATATAAATTATTAATTAAAATATATGAGACTAAAGAGATTCAAATTTTATTTAAGTAATAATAATTAAATTTGAAATGAGTTTAAATAATTTATATTAATTTTTAATTAAAATTAATATGAATTTAAGTAATTTATATTAATTTTAATTAAATTTAAAATAAATTTAAATATTACAATAATTTAATTTTCATATCTTATGTGTTTAGGTCTCTGTTCATATGTTATTGAGAGTTCCATTTAACAAAAAAAATAAACAAATTGGTACAATTCCCTAACCACATGACGACAACTCGCCAAACTATAATAATTAACCACAGCAAAATGATAAGGAAAATGAAAGCAAAAGGACAGGGAATAGGAAAGTAACAGCAAAAGGCCTAGGGACAGTGTTTTGCCCCGCCTTGGGTATTAATTGGACAGAGATACACTGACCACTGCAAGCAGAAATTTAATTTCATATTTTCACTAAAATCATCATTTTCATTCAATCCATATAATATTTAGTCTATAGAGAAAATCTATATGGATAAAAATTTTGAAAGTGAGAATCAATTTATTTAAATAAATATTATGAGTTTTTATTTTTTTAATTTAAATAATTAACTTATTATATATATAAAATTGTAATTAAATCGAGTCGAGTTTTGATTAGATCTATTTGATTAGAAAATAAATTTAAAAGTTAAAGTTCGAATTCAAACTCTATTTGAATTCCTCTATTCGAGTTTTATTTATAAATTTAACTCGAATTTCATTTATAAACTCGAACTTAATTTATAAAATAAATATTAAACTCGAGTTTGATTTGAACACAATTTATAATAAACTCGTTTATCACATTAACAAGTCAATTCAAACTCCACTCAAAAAATTCAAATTTGAGCTTATTTAGATTTAAATTTGAGCTCAATTATGTTATAAACAAGCTCAATATAATTTAAATTCATTTAAATTATAAATAAATTTAAATTAAAAATAAAATTTAAATTATAAGGTCATTAAGAGCTTTTAAATTAAATTTTTTTATTTAATTGAAATCTCTTAAATTCAAAACTAATGAAAAAGAATGTAGAACGCTTGCTCTTTTATAGAGAAGTCATAATTCTCCATATACTTTCAACTTTTGATGTGAGATTGGTTGACATGTTCACGAGTTTGTTTGCGAGTCTGCTCACGAGGTTATTCGCGAGGCTAACCAGTTGAATACTGTTAAGCTAAAATTCAACTCGTTTATTAAACGAGTCTAAAAAGTGAGTTCGAACTTTTATTGAGTCGAATATTAAATAAATCATAAACAGTTTGGTTCGTTTCCTCCTCTATATATTATTATTTTAATTTATATTTATAACTTTAAAAAAATTAATCTGTTTCTATTAGACTTATTGTTTTAGATTTATTTTTTAAAATATTAAATAGTACACCAAATTTATTAAATAATTAAACTATTATTTATAACTCTTTTATTTTCTAAAATTTAACATTTATTTTTCTATATTTAAATAATTTAATATATAATTTTAATCACATGAATAGAAATAACTTAAAATAATTATCACTTTATACTGATAAAATAATAAAAAAATAAATAATAATTAAATAATTTATCTTATAAATATTTTGAAAAGAGAAAATATAAAATAGTTGGAATTAAAATCTTAAAAATTAGAAATAAATTCTTTTAATCATAAAAGACATGTTGGTAAGAGTGTTAAGAGTTGGGTTTTATTTATGGGGGTAATTGCTTTCAAATAATTGAATTTATAAAAAAATTTATTAGTTGGTCTTATATCAAAATCCTCTATTAAAATGTTTATATATATTTTTATAAAATTAAATTGTTTAATATATCTATTAAAAAATATTAATTAATTTATTTTAATTTTATTTAAAAAAATTAAAAGATATTAATACTAAAATTATATAAATTAAATAATATGATATTTAAAATTATATGGACTAAATAATATAAATATTCAAAATAAATTAATAAATTTTTTTTATAGAAAATGATTTTATAAAATATAAGAAATGAATTGATGAATTTTTTAAAGTTAAAACACTTAATTGTAATTTTTCATTTATTCATTTAATATTAAAATAAAATTACCATAATATCCCTAATAATTTTAAAAATTTAAATGGTCCATGATCCCTTCACACCAACGTGCCTCCGCCAATGGTGACTTGTGTAAAGGGTGACGTCGACATTTATCTACTTTCATGTGGGGTTTTTCTCCTTTCTCACCTATGATAGTGTGAATAGGTTGATCATGGTTTTGTAAATTCATTTTGCATTGTGAGGGATTTGTGTATAATCCGATTGAAATTGACTAAATAATTTTTAAAAATTCACTTTTTATTATTTCGATTAATTTAAATTATTTAATAATTATTTTTAAATTAGGGATCAATAAACTATTATAAATTTAAAATATTATATACAGTTGAATGAACATATAAAAAAAGCCATGCATGAAATGAATCGGATCCGATCAAATTATCGGTGAATCACGGTACTTAAAATTTAATCATAATTTAACAATTATATCCGGTATAACATAGCAATATTGAGTGAAAGAGAATTTATAAAGGTGTATATGATATTTAATATATAATAATTATTAAATTATATAAATTAATTATTTTAATAGATCGAAAAGTAATTCTAAAATTTATTTAAATTAATTTTAGTTAAATCGTTATAATTTTTTTTACTCGAAATAAGCTTAATTGATTATCGGCTTCAAATCATCAATTTGTCACTGTTGGTAGACAGGGATGAGTTTAAGAAAGAGTGAGGGAGCTGAAGCAAAAAAGGAGAGATGATGGCCCCTCCACTGTTACAAGGAGACTGAGATCATCGTGGCCTTCCTGTACTCTTACTGCCAAGGAGAAATGAGAGACATTTTGAGAGAATTTTCTTTTGTGCTTTAGGTTTTCTTGTTATTCTTTATTGTTTTTGCAAGAGATTATTTTCCACCAAATTGTTTTTAGTTGTTCTGACGTCATTTATTTGGTTGAGGTGGGTGATGGTGGCATAAGTGGAGGCGACACCGTTGAATTTCATTTCCATATGTTATTTGACTAGGGTTTCTAATCGGAACTAGGTTGTTCGGTTGTTTGCGACGTTTGGACTGACTCTGTACATCCAGCTGAATCAGAAGATGGGCATGGATAAATCTTTTAGGTGTAGTTTTTTTTTTTTTTTTTTTTTTTTTTTTTTTTTTAACTATTTGTGTAAACTCTACCACCGTCGAATTTTGTACTGTTACCCATATGAATTTTGAATGCAATATCATTTACATGAAAGAATTTAATTATTTATTTAATTAAATTAAAATTACGGACTTTTATTTTTTTCTGTGAATTTATTAATAAGTTATATTAAGTGAAAAATTCTCAAAAAAAGTAATATGGAATAATTAATTTTAGAAAAGCTATACTTTATATTATCATGCTCGTTTTTATATTCTCACAATTTAACAAAAATCAAAATTTATTTTTTATGTAATTATAATTAAACTAGGTATAAAATAACTTAATTTTATATATTATATATATATATATAATACATTAATAATTATATATCTATTTTAAAAATAAATTTTTATTAATTATTTTTATAAATAATCAATCGAGTATTAAATATAATTTTATCAAAACCCTTAAAATTATGGATGAGCTGTGTTCACTTCGAACGTCTAAATCAAATGAGTACTAGCTATCCCTCGTATGATTTGACGATACATATGAAAATCCTTGTCCTAATGCAAACACACACCTCACGAGTTTTAAAGTAGATTCCTTCTTCATTTATATCTATATCCCTTCTTTATTCTTTGAAATATCAATAATAATTTTTAGAACTGTGAGATTTTAAATTTAAATATAATTAAAAAATAAATATTACAATAAAAATTTAAAAAGCATAAAATTTAAATGATTGAATTAAATACTAACCTAATTACATGGATAATCAATTTTTTTTTTACAAATATATCTTACTATATTTATCTAATGTTTAAATTTGAAATAAATAATGATGGTAGATAGGTCCTGAACACCTCGGCATGGTTAAACTCATGCTAGATAGATTGAGTCTTAACTCTATTAGAGTACAATACATGGGTCTAATTTATATGTAAACTCAGACTTTATTTTGACGAGTCGAATCAGGCTCAAGCCTACATATGGAAGATCAGACTCGATTAACCTGTTAGTCTCGTGGGGCAACAGACTCCATAACGTTCAAAATCATATCCACATGGCGTTAGATGGAATTAAATGATCGCCTGACAAGGGAAAAAGACGCAGTACATCCATATGTACGGATAAGCGTGACTATGAAAAGAGATACAAGTGCAGGACGGTGGTTACACGTTATTAGAGAACAAAAGAGAAAAAGGAATAAAAGAAAGCATAGGGAGGAACAGACCAAACTTACCAAAATATACTTCGAGCCCACCCTTTACTGGATTTCAGATATCAATTAGCGCTGTCTATGGGAAACAAAAAAGACATTTTCATCATCAGAGTTCTCATTCTTATTTCACCCACTGAGATCCACATGACCAACCACGGCGAAAACCATATTGGAAACACCCCAAACGACTTGAGCTCGACTCAGGAAGGACCACAGTTCTCATTCTCTAGCCCGACTGCTCCAGTAAATTAGCCACTTATATTGTTTAACCCTTCACCGAGCTCAGCTAGAACAATGCCTCGAACTACCTTATCTAACCAAGAGCTACAAAGCATGACTCTTCAGTTACAGAAAGCTACCTACTGGCTAGGCCAAATGTTGCAATAGAGAGGGCTTAGTACCCCGTTGAGTATACCACCTGTAGCCAAGGGGTACAATGTCAATGAGCCCCAACCCATATTAAACTATCAAGCCCCTCAATAGAACAGTAGGAGGACAGATGACGAAGATGGAGAAGCCAGTCGAAGAAAGGAGTCGATAGCCTGAGCAAAAGGCAGGGTAGTGAGGGAGCTTATTGAGAATGATGGGGTTAAAAGCTACTCCTTCGAGCCAACAGAAAGGTCGGAGAGTGAAGAGTTAGAAAGAAACTACCACTTAGAGAAGAGGCCCAGAAGGGAGGACGTAGATGTAGATCTAAAGTTAGAAAGGTTGAAAGAGCAACTACTGATAGAATTGGGAGCACGAGATAACAGTATTCCCCTGTTGCCGACCTTATCATCATTTGTGAGATAGGTTCAACAAGAAACCATTTCAAAGAAGTTCATGATGCCAACTATGGCAGCCTATAATGGGATGGGAAACTCCTAGGAGCATGTCTTGAATTGTAAGACATTCATGGAGTTATAGACCCACTCAGATACCTTGATATGCAAGGTCTTTCCCACCACCATAAGAGGACCAGTCCGAGCATGGTTTAACAGCTTAGAAGCAGGAAGCATTAAGAACTTCATAGACCTGGCCAATGTATTCATTAGCAGATTCATCGCCGGAGTTCCTGCAGAAAGAAAGATGAGCTACTTAGAAACCATTTGGCAGATAAAGAATGAATCCCTGAGGGAGTATGTCACCAAGTTCAACTCTGAGGCTTTACAGATACCCGAGCTGGATGAAGGGAGAGCAATAGAAGCCATGCAAAAGGGTACAACTTCCCCAGAGTTCTTTAGATTGCTGTGCAGAAAGCCTCCCACTTCCTTATCAGAGCTGATGAAGAGGGCTGAGAAATACATAAGGCAGGATGACGCCTTAACGACCGGCCGATTTGCTATGGATGACAGAGACAGAGAAAGGGTTGGCGAGGACAAGAGACAAGATAGGCCAGAGAGAAGACAGGATCGAGGACCGGAGGCATTGAACAAACACCGATGGGAGAGAAAGGAGTAGAGACCTTATCAGCCTCAGCTCCTCACCGAGATCACTCCCCTGAACGTGTCTATAGCCGAAGTGCTTGTAGCAATCTAAGACAAAGATTTCATACAATGGCCTAAGGCTATGAACGTAGAAGCAAGCAGAAGAGACTCGGATAAATACTGCCAATACTATAGAACTCATAGCCATGACACAAACAACTATTATTAGTTAATAAACGAGATAGAAAGGCTAGTCAAGAGAGGCCACCTCCAGAATTTTGTGAAAAAGTTAAAGGGCCAGAGGCAACAACAAAATGCGGTTGGGGAAAGGCCCATGAGACAGATTAGAGCACCAATAAATGACGGCTCAAGTGGAACAATCAACATGATTATAGGAGGGACTGGAGGATGTATGAGTTGGAGAGGGAAGAAGAGAAGTAGAAATGAAGATGAAAGCGATGCGAAGGTGATGCAAGTTGTTGAACACTCTCTAGTAACCATCTCCTTTTTCCCAGAGGACACACAAGGAGTATAGATGCCCCACGATTATGCCTTGATCATTGAGGCAGTCATCCATAACTTCAAGGTGCATAAGGTATTAGTAGACGACGGCAGCAAAGTGAATCTATACCCTACAGGGTCTTCTAGTAGATGAAGATACCTGAAGTGAAGCTGGTTAGGGATCAAGCCCTGGTCAAAGCAATAGGGGGAACCCTGATGGTGGTGGAAGGAAAAGTAAAAGTAGTCCTCACTCTAGGAGAACCACCCTTATCACGAACTTACTACGCAGTTTTCCTAGTGGTGAAGTTTTCCTTGAGTTACCATGCCATCTTGGTAAGAGGCAAAGCAGCAAGTGAAAACAAGAGTGTAAGTTTGAAATAGGTAAAGGCGAAGAAGAGACGTTTTGATATAACTCTCTTAGAGCCGCGCAGTAATAATTAGAACCTCGAGATTTACCCCCTCATTAATCATGGAATAATTAATGAGGAAGTAAATGGGCACTTGATAATAGACGAACTCTAGACACCCCGGCATGGCTGAGCCCACGCTAGGCAGATCAGGCCTTAGCTCTATTAAAGCCCAATACATGGGTCTACTTTACATACAAGTCCAAACTTTACTTTGACGAGCCGGACCCGGCTGAAGTCTACAAGTGGGAGGTCAGACTTGATTAACCTGCTAGATCCGTGAGGTAACAGATCCCGTAACACTCGAGATCATATTCACATAACGCTAGATACATTTACATATTACTAGAGGACAAAAGAGAAAAGAAATAAAAAAAAGTAAGGGAAAAACAGGCTAAACTTACTAAAATACACCTCGAGTCCGTTTTTTTTATTGAATTTCAAACATCAAATAATATATATTTAAGCCACCTCATTGAAATAATAAATCATTATTTCCGAAAATTATCATCATGAACTATCCCTCATTAATCCTTTTAAAATTTTCTAAGGACTTGTCTGATATTACCGTTAGAGTTGTTTTAAAAAAAAAACTAATATTTTAAAAATAATTTAAAATTATTTTAAATATAATTTAATTTTAAAAATATTCAAATAATAAAATAATTTTTTTTTAAAAAATATTTTTTAACAAACACAATTACAATTAACAAAAAAAAAAAAAAACTTGCGGTTCTAAAATAAAAAATAAAAAATAAAAACTTCAGTTCTAAAACCTATAATTAACATTTTTTTTTTAAAAGAAAACTTGAAATTAAATTTTAATATAATTTCAATTCGATTCTAAAAACTTTCTGTTTGATTTTGATTCTATTTTCACTTTAATTTTAGTTCAAATCTTATTTAGTTATAATATTTTTATATTCATTTTAAAATAATCAAGAATTTTAAATTTTTAAAATCAAAACAATACTAATGTTAACATTTTTTAACAATAATAATAATAATAATATTAAAAATATATTGTACATAGTTCTAATTAAGAATATTATTTTATTTTATATACCATTATTAATTATATAATTTTAAATTAAAAAATATGTATAATTAATATTTAAAAAATATATTATATAATTAATATGTAATTCACTCATATAACTAAAAATTATAAAATAATTCACACACTCCTTAAATAACAAATATATATATATATAATTGATGATTTTATTAATTTATTTTCTATTATTATAAATTCTATATATCAATAAGGGAGATAATATATATATATAGTTTATCTAAATAGAAAAAATTACAACTAATTAAATTAGTCAGAGTATATAATTAGAAATCATTAATAATTAACTAGACTATATAATTATTTTTATATTGGTAGTTTTTATATTGGTACTAAATATTTAATATTTAATAGGGAAAGAGTATTGAGATTTAATTTATAGGAATAAATTTAATTTATGAAAGTAGGTAATGTTAAATATAAAATAATCAAAGAGTATATAAATAATAAATTGAGATTTTATCTAGTCAAAGTCTTGAATAACTTATAAATAACCTAATTTATTGCACTCACGTATTTACTTTGGTGGTAAGTGTATTTCAGTAAATCTGATAGATCTCAGATTTTATTCATCCAATCCCCAATCTCCAATCTCCATTTCAAAAAAAAAAAAAAAACTAAGTTTGTTTATATTCATATTTATAGTTTTTTACTGTATTTTATTTCACATTTTATAAAATTATATTTAAATTTTTTTAAATAGAATCATATAATTTTAGTGAAAAATAAGGGAGTGAGGACTTGAACATAGCTCTCCAAGTGAGTTACATATGTTTTTATTCATGCCAAGTTAAAGTATATAAATTAAAGTGAAAAAATATAATCTTAATTCATATATCTTAATTATTACATAAAAATATAAAAAATTATACAATATAATCTCTGGAAGTACGACAATTATGTATTGATTATAGTGAATCATATATGGAATTAATTAATGGCTATATATATATATATATATATAAAATAAAATCCTGCAATACTTATATTATAAAATTTCTGAGTGGAAGATGTACCCATACTTCCCTGAAACTATATATATATGTGGCCAAACCTTAATTTGGACAACAACATCCTCCCTCTCTCCCTCTCTTCCTCTCCCTCTACAAAAATCTCTGAATAGAATGGATTACAATTCTCCATACTTTAACACTACCATAGCTGGGGTCTGTGCCTTGCTTCTTTTTTCATGCTATCTTCAAAAGAAATGGAAATCTAGAGCTTTTAAGGGTAAACTCGCACCCCAACCAGAGGGTGCATGGCCTTTAACAGGTCATTTTGCACTTTTATCTGGAACCCAAGATCCTCATTTAACATTGAGTGCTCTAGCTGATAAATATGGTCCGGTTTTCACCATGCGGATAGGGGTGCACCCTGTTCTGGTGGTGAGTAGTTCGGAGGTTGCTAAGGAGTTATTCACCACCAATGATGTGAACGTGACCTTCCGTCCTGCATTAGTAGCCGCAAAACTTTTGGGCTATAACTATGCATTTTTTCCTTTCACCCCCGGTGGTCCATATTGGCGTGAAACACGCAAGATATCCGTTTTAGAACTTCTCTCTAACCGCCGGCTTGAGCTTCTCAAGCATATCAGAGCCCAAGAAGTGGAAACTTCCATAAAAGAGTTGTACAGAGCATGCATGGACAAGGACACCGTTGAAATGAAGCAATGGTTCGGTGACTTAAATCTGGACGTCCTTCTTAGGATGGTAATCGGCAAGAAATACTTTGGTGCTGGTGCTGTCGGTGATGAGAAAGAAGGGCAACGATTCCAAGAGGTAATAAAGGTGCTTTTTCATTATCTGGGGATGCTTGTCCTGAGAGATGCTGTTCCATTTCTTGGATGGATGGATGTGGGTGGACATGAGAAGGCAATGAAGAACACTGCTAAAGAACTAGATGATTTTATGGAGAAACGTCTACAAGAGCATAAACGAAAGAGGTCTAATAATCTTGATGATGCTGAAGATGCGAAAGACTTTATGGATGTTATGCTTTCAATTCTTGATGGCAAAAGCCTTGAAGGTTATGATGCTGATACAATCAACAAAGCCGTATCCTTGGTAATATTTATATTTTTACTATACAAAATTTATGAAGTTTTCTATTACTATATTATAAAGTATCCAAAAAATTAACTATACAGTTGAAAATAATTTGCTGTTTAAAAAAAGATATTTCTATTAAGCGTCCCTGGACATAAATTATCAAAAATTATTTTTAGAGAAATCATATATTTTCCCGAGAGAGTAAACTTGTTGGTAGATTTTAATCGCCCCAATGCAAAATATATGCAATTGGCTAATAAAAATTATTTGCAGAGTTTAATTGCAGGCAATGAGACTGTAACAGTTGCTATCACATGGGCGCTTGCAGCATTGCTAAACAACCGGCCTGTACTGAAAAAGGCTCAGCAAGAGCTAGACAAAATTGTCGGCAAGGAAAGACTAGTAGATGAGAAAGACATCAACAAGCTTGATTATCTCCAGGCTATAGTTAAAGAAACACTAAGACTTTACCCACCAGCATTTATCCCTGGACCTCGTCAATTCATAGAAGACTGCACTATAGGTGGCTATCATGTCCCAAAAAATACTTGGCTGATGGTGAACGTTTGGAAAATCCAAAGAGATCCTCGTGTGTGGCCAGACCCAACAGAGTTCAAACCAGAAAGGTTTCTCACAACCCATAACAATGTCGACGTCTGGAGTCAAAATTTTGAGTTGCTTCCATTTGGAGGTGGCAGAAGAGGTTGCCCAGGAGCATCCCATAGCCTTCATATGATCCATTTGACATTAGCCACTTTACTTCATGCATTTGAAATTTCTACTCCCACAGATGCAGCTATTGATATGACTCCAGGCATTGGACTAACAAATATGAAAATTACTCCACTTGAAGCTGTTGTCTCACCTCGCCTGCCACCCAGTTGCTTTGAATGATAATGGAATCTAATGCAAGGGATTCCAAAAGGAGAGCAATAGCTCTTGTCGTTTCCAGGATTTGTGTGTTCAATAAATGGCTGTTTATCCACTTTGTATCTGTGCATGTAAATGCATGAGAAAGTATAGTATAGTGTGTGTTTATATTATATAAACTACCACTCAATATTGAATCCAGTCGGCTACCGCAGTCCTATGGAATTTTTAACTGTCTTTACTAGTAAATCATCCCCTATTTATAGGAGATAGAGAATTATTGTAATAATCAAATCGATAATAATACATAATTACTATTTTGCTCTTGAAATAAAATAAATAGTCCATTCATGAATTCTCATGTTCAGTTTTTATTTATCAAATTTATAAATAATCTTCTAATTAAATGAGGTCCACTAATTTCACTATTCGCTTATATAATCTTGACTCACTAAGTTGTTTTTATAAAAGTCATCATACATACTCTCTCTTTTTTTTTCTTTATTTTCTTTATATTTTTGCATAATTATTTATAATATTAAATATTATCTTACAATTTGATATATTATATAACTCTAATTCATTTATATATATATTAAACCACATATAATATATTAAAACTGCATTATTGGAATTTGTCACCTAATTTAATAAATGTACTTAAAAAGTTGTCATGCCATATTTTTTTATATATTCACAATTATTATCATGTTAAATATTAATTTTTATCTATGTATTTTTTAAATTTCAATTAGGAAAATCTCACATCAAGTTACCTAAAAATATATTTTACTCTATTTATTAAAAAAGTTTTAAATTCTTTTTATTCTTATTTGTGTATAGATCTTTATATAAAAAAATAATTTTTCTTATTAAAAATGAATTTTCATTAAAAATTTATACCATAAAAAATTTTATTTAAAACTCTTTTATTAGATAGGAGTCCTTATTACATAAATATCGTTGAAACTAATTTTGCTGCCAGGTGGAAATGGATGGTTAAAATTCAATGAGAGATTAAATGGGTGAAATTGGAAGAGGATAAGAAGGGGAGGAAAAAATTATTAATGTTAATTTATAAATTTTTAATAATAGATAACATATATTTTAACAATATTGAAAATTTAAATTAAATGAATTTAAAAAAAAAACTCTCAATATGTATAGACCATTATTTTATTCATACAATGTTTTTATAGCGCATTTGATTTATTTTTATTAAAAAATTAAATAGATATGTTTTTATCTACATGGTCTTTGATGACATGTTCACTAGAATATTTTTTCCATTACCAATGAATTTTTTATTAATAATTTAATAAAAATTTATTAATAAATAAATTATTAATAAATTTATTAATGAATTGTGAATCATTATTAAAAAATTTATTAATAATTTTTTATAAATAGATTTCAAATTCATAAGTAATAGTAATGAATTTTACCAATAAATTTTCTGTTAATAATTTTGAAATTCATTAATAAATTGGGAAAAATTTTATAAAATATACATTAAATTGGGAGAAATTTTATTAAATAAAACAATGTATATTATTATATGTTAGTAAACATTCAATGAATAGCGATCCGTCAATAAATTTATTGGTAATTTTAAAAAATAAAAATATTTTAATTAAAATAATAAATTTTAATTATTATTATTTTTTATTAATTTAGTAATATTTAAAATTATATTTATTAAAAATAAAAAATTAACAAATTTATATTTAAAAAATAGACGGTGTAGATAATAAAATCAAGTGAGAAAAATAGAAAATAAGAGAGTAAATAAAAATGAGAGAAAAGTAAATAGATAATGAGAGAAAATAATAAAAAATGAACAAAAAAGAAAAACAGAAAGAAAATAAGAGACTAAAAATTAGAAAGAAAAATGATAAAAAAAGAAAAATTATGGAAAAGAAGGAAGAAATGAGAGAAAAGTGAAGAAATTATTAGAGAAAAAAATAATAGAAAAGGAAAATGATAGAGAGAAAAAAATGATAGAAGAAACAATGGAGAAGATGAGAGAAGAAGGAAGAAAATTATAGAAGAAAAGAAATTAAAGAAAATAATAAAAAGGAAATTTATAAAAAATGGAAGAAAATACAAAAAGAGTGACATAGATGCGAAACAAAGAATAATGGAAGAAAAAAATAATAAAAAAATAAGAGGAAAAAAATTATGAAGCAAGAAAGTTAATGAAAAAATAATGAAAAAAAAAAAGAAAATGAAAAAAAAAATGAAAGAGAAAAAAATTGATAGAATGAATGAAAAGCTGAGAGAAGGATGTGGCGTTATATTAATAAAAATGAATCACTATCAAATTTAGCAACGAACTGTGAATTTTAAAAAAAATGTGATTTTTTCACTAAACCTTATCAATAGATTTCAAAGAATAGTGATCGATTTTTAAAAAAGAAATGCAACGGATTCAATCCTAAAAGGACAGAAGATAAATGGAATTTAGGTTGTTAAGTTTACATTTTTCCTGTATCGAAAACCTTTATATAATAGTTACAGATTATATTTATCTCTATTTTATTCGAATTTTAAATACAGAATCTGTTGTATAAGGAGAAGATATACACAAGCAATTTAAATTTAGTATATGCAGTTACGTATTCTTATCATTCCCGACAAACGATTAGGAGGAGCAATATTAGTTTGTCTTGCATTTGTAGGAATCGCTTTGATAATGGTTTCATCAGCGCATCAGCTATTTAATCCATCGTTGGAATATATGATACAACGAGATGTTTTTGGCGTACTTGACCACGAACAAAATGAAAATCTAATTCCAAATTTCTTTATCTTGAGTGAAAAATAAGGTTTGTTGCTAAGTATGTGGGTTGCATTCTCACACCTGGTTGGTGAAGCTCTTAAAGGAAACATTATAACCAATAAACTTTGAATGCTGCAGTGGCTAGTGCATGATATTCAAAGTCTGTACTCGACCTGGAGATAGTCTTTTACTTCTTAGAATACCATGATATAATATTAGATCCATGATAAACAACATAGCAGATGTACTTTTACGATTTGATTTGTTACCACCCTAATCGGCATCAGAATAGGCCACTAAATTACTGATCTTTGATGAAGAAAACACAAGACCATGCTCAATCGTCCCCTTCAGATAGCGAAGAATTCACTTGATATGGTGAATGCATGAATTGCACATTGTAAGGCACCTACAACCTGGTGGAATTTAGTTGCATCTACATAGTGATTAGAGTCCCCTGTTGTCAAGATAATAATAGGCGAAGAAAGAAAAAACACAAGGGTGGCTTCATGCATCTTGACCCGACGCATAAATCCTTTATATATTTTGTTTGTGTTAGTCGAAGTCCATTTTTCAACTAGCAGACTTCAATTTCCAAAAAATATGACAAAGATTCCAAATCTTTTAGTGTAACATGTTGACCAAGTTCTGTGATCAACAAGCAAACAAGATGCGTTGAGGAACCTATTAACAGTAGATCATCCACATACACTAAACAATATGCAATTTGATTTCCTTTTTTACAAAAAATGATGTGCAATTTGATTTCCGTTGTCTGAGATGAGTATTCTAGGTATGCCAAATCTGCAAATGATGTGCCCCCATACAAAATCTATCATCTGGCGGGCTGTGATTGTGAGAATTGCCTCCGCCTCTGGCCATTTTGAGAAGTACTCCACAGCCACCACTACAAACTTTTTCTGCCCTGTGGTTTTGGGAAAGGGTCTCAGGATGTCTATTCCCCATTGTGAGAACAGCCATGGACTGGATATGCTGGACTGAGGAGTGGCTGGGATTTTGATGGCGTTGGCGAACCTTTGGCATACATCGCATTTCCGGACGAACTCCTCTGCTTCTTTTTTAACAGTGGGCCAGTAATACCCTTGCCTGAATATTTTATTGGCCAATGTCCCTGCTCCTTCGTGAGCTCCGCACATTCCTCTGTGTATCTCTTCCATCACCTTTATTGCCTCCTCTGGGCTCACACATCGGAGCCATGGGCTGGACTTCCCTCTTCTGTATAAGGTCCCCCTTACTGCTTGGTAATTAGCAGCACGAGCTGTTATCTTTCTTGCTTCATCCTTGTTTTCAGGGAGCTTTCCTTTGTCCAGATATTCCAGGTATGGGGTCATCCAGGTCTGGCTTTGTTCTACCTGCAACACAGTGGTTGATTTATTAAAAGCAGGTGTATTGACATGTTGTACGTATACTTCATCAGGGAGCTGTTCTAATTCTTCCTTGGATAACCGACTAAGCAAGAATGCTTCTTCGTTTTCTTCTCGAAGTATTCTTTGGTATTTAACGATGGTTCCTCGACCCTTGAGCTCGGCTTCTATGTCTCTTACCTTTGCTAGGTAATTCTGCATGGTTGGGTCTCTGGCCTGATATGCCCCAGTTACCTGATTGATCACCATCTGGGAGTCGCTATTCACTTCGAGGTTGGTTGCCCCTACCTCCATTGCCACTAGCATTCCATTTATTAGGGCTTCGTACTCTGCCATGTTATTGGAGGCCTTGAATTCCAGGTGTAGGGCGTAGCAGACTTTAAAGTCTCCAGGTCCCTTAAGCATTATTCCGGCGCCACTGCCCCCGACGCTTGATGCCCTGTCTACATACAACTTCCAGTTGAATTCTTGGAAATGCTCTCCCTCTCTTTCATTTCTCAATGTTTCAGAAGATGACTCTCCCCGTTCCTCGTTGAACGAACATTCTACTATGAAATCAACAAGGGCCTGAGATTTTATAGCGGTCCGAGGTCGATACTCTAGGCAGTAAGGGCTAATCTCCATGGACCAAGCGAGCATTCGACTTGATGTTTCTGGCCTGCGCAGAATCTTCTTCAGGGGTTGGTCTGTCATTACTACACCCCGATGGCTTTCCAAATAGACCCTAAACTTCCGGACTGCTAACAGTAGAGCGTACGCCATTTTTTCAATGTTCAGATATCTGACCTCAGCTTCTTTAAGCACCTTGCTGACGTAAAACACTGGCTTTTGTTCCCCTTCGTCTACTCTTACCAGTACTGCACTGATTGCTTGTTCAGAGGCTGCCAAGTATATCAGAAGTTCTTCTCCTTCCAAGGGGCTACTGAGCACATGGGGTGAGCTGAGGTAGCTTTTGAGCTCTTTGAAAGCTTCTCGGCAGTCTTCCGTCCATTCGAAGTTTGGTACTTTCCGCAACTTCTTGAAGAATGGCAAGCATTTCTCTGCTGATCTAGACATAAAGCGGTTTAATGCCACTACTCTTCCAGTTAGTCTCTGGACATCCCTTACGCAAGTCGGCTCTGGCATATTCAGTATAGCTTCCACTTTCTCCGGATTGGGCTCGATGCCTTTCCCACTCACCATGTATCCCAGGAACTTTCCTCCTCTGATGGAGAAGGCACACTTTGCTAGGTTCAGCCTCATTCTATACTGTTTAGCACCTCAAATACCTCCCTCAGATCTATCATGTGCTGCTGGAAAGTTGGGCTTTTGACTACCATGTCATCTACATAAACTTCTACGTTTCTGCCGATCTGATTTTTGAAGATTTTGTTCATCAGCCTTTGGTATGTTGCCCCGGCGTTTTTTAGCCCGAAGGGCATGACTGTATAGCAGTAGGTCCCATCTTCCATTATGAACGAGGTCTTTTCTTCGTTCGACCTGTCCATTGGGATTTGATGATAACCAGACATAGCATCCAAAGAAGACATGTAATCGAAACCGGCCGTAGAGTCGACCATTTTATTAATGTCTTGGAGGGGATAACAATCTTTTGGACAGGCCTGATTTAGGTCAGTAAAATCTATGCACATCCTATATTTGCCATTGGCTTTTTTGACTAATACAGGATTTGTTAACCACTGCGGGTACATGACTTCCCTAATAAAACCTGCCTCTTCTAACTTCTGCACTTCCTCCCTGGTGGCCTGTTGCTTCTCTTTTCCTACTACTCTCTTCTTTTGCTGTACTGGTTTGGCGTCGGGGAGGACGTTCAACTTATGAGTCATCACTTTAGGGTCAATTTCGGGCATGTCAGAGGGCTTCCAGGCGAAACTCGATGCGTGACCTCGGATCAGGGCCATGACTTTGGTTTTTTGTTCCTCAGTAAGGCCGGCATTGAGACTGAAGACCTTATCTGTCTCTTCCTCTGATAAGGGAAAAGTTTCCAACTCTCCGACCGGCTTTGTCCTGGCCTCTTTCGTCTCATCCCTGACCTCTAGCACCTCTGAGTCGGGCCTCTCTGCTATCGAGCTCGGCTCTGCCACTCTGGCTAAGTACACTGCTCTCGCCTCTTCCTGGCTTCCCTGGATTACTCCTACCCCTACCTCTGTTGGAAATTTTAGCGCCAGATATCTTATACTGGTGACGGCCTCGAAGTCAAACAATGCAGGTCTCCCCAGGATTGCGTTGTAACTCAACGGAAGTTTGACCACTAAAAACACCGAATAATGGATGCGAGTTCTTGGCGCTTCGCCTAAGGTGAGAGCCAGCTTCACTTTTCCCTCCACGGGCACTGGGACTCCTCCGATCCCCTTGACCGGTGCCTGATCCCGGACTAGCTGTTCCTCGGGGATTCTCATTTGCTGGAAAACCCGGTAGGGTAATAGGTTCACCTTGCTCCCATCATCCACTAAAATCTTCTTGACTCGATAGTTGTGAATGACGGCTTCTATGACAAGGGCGTCGTCATGGGGCATCTGAACACCCTAAGCATCCTCTGGAGAGAAGGTGATGGTCACTGGAGAGTGCTCGACGACCTGCATGACCTCGGCGCTGCTGTTTTCCCCCTCTCGACTCCTCTTCTTTCCCCTACGGCTCATCCGACCTCCTGTTCCCCCAACAATCATGTTGATGGTCCCACTGGACCCATCATTCAATGGTCCAGTTCCTGCTCTCCTTGGTACTTGGGCTGCCAGATTGGGCTGAGGCCTCTGTTCCTCCGGTTTCCTCACGAAGTTCTTGAGGTGCCCTCTTTTTATCAGCCTCTCAATTTCTGTGATCAACTGGAAGCAGTTATTGGTATCGTGGTCGTGTGTACGGTGGTACTGACAATATTTATCAGGATCTCGCTGGTTTGCTTCCGTTTTCATAGGCCTAGGCCATTGGAGGAACTCCTTGTCCTGGACGGCCATGAGCACTTCGGCTCTAGAGGCGTTGAGTGGGGTCGGCATTTTTGGAACCCATGGAGGGAGTGGCCTCTGTTCTGAGACCTGAGGAGGGTGAGGTCTTCGGTCCCTTTGCTCCCATGGTTGCCTGTAAGGCTCGGGCCTCTTGCCAAGCTTCTTCTCGTGTCTCTCCAACCTCCCTTCCTCCAATGCTTTCTCTTTATCTGTCGCTCCCCTGGCGAACCTGCTTGTCACCAAGGCATCATCTTGCCTTATGTATTTTTTAGCCCGCTTCATCAGCTCAGCCAGTGAGGTCGAAGGCTTCCTACTCAATGAGCCAAAGAACTCGGCAGAAGTCGTCCCCTTCTGCATGGCTTCCACCGCCCTTCCCTCATCGAGCTCGGAAATCTGTAGGGCCTCCGTATTAAAACGGGCGACGTACTCCTTGAGCGATTCGTCTCTTTTCTGCCTGATCGTCTCCAGGTAGCTCGTCTTTCTATCTGCGGGCACTCTGGCGATGAACTGGTCGATGAAGCGAGTGGCCAAATCTCCAAAGCTGCTGATACTTCCTGCCTCGAGGTTGTTGAACCACGCCTGTGCTGGCCCCGAGAGCGTCGTAGGGAATACCTTGCACATCAAGGCATCGGAAAGAGTTTGCAGCTCCATGAAAGTCTTATAGTTCAAGACGTGCTCTCGAGGGTTCCCAGCTCCGTCATATGTGGCCACAGGCGGCATCATAAACTTCTTGGGAACGGTCTCTTATTGTACCCATTTCGAGAAGGGTGAAGAGGTGGGCAAGATAGTTTGGTTCTGATCCTTCGTCCCCAGCTCGGCCAAGAGCTGTTCTCTCATCCTTTGCAGCTTTTAGTCTATGCTCTCCTCCTCTTGCCTGAGTTTCTTCTCCTGGTGGTACTCCTCCTCCCATGTCTCGCTCCCCATTCTTCCAGTTGTTTCAGCAGAATAACTGTCGGCCCCATCGTTCTCAATCATCTCTCTCATCCTCCTTCTATGAACCCTGGCCACCGGTTCTTCCTCTTCCCCAACTCTTCTCTCCCTTTCTCCGGTTTCATAGTTGACTATTTGGGGATGGTTGTGGGTAGGTTGAGGTTCATTGGTCTGGGGCTCTTCTACCACTGGCAATACGTTTGCTGGGGTGCTAAGGCCTCGTTGCTGCATTATCTGCCCCAACCAGTGGGCGGTGTTTTGTAGTTGGAGGGCCATGGTTTGGAGATCTTGGTTGGACAAGGTAGCGGCAGAAGCGTTCCCTGCCAAGCTTGGCGAGGAGTTGAAAGGGATGGGTGTTTGGTTGTTTGGTGTTATAGGACTGGAGAAAGAGAACTGTTGTCCTTCCTGGACGGAGCTCAGGTCATTAGGGGTATTGACAAGATTGTTTTCGTTGTGGTTAGCCATTGTGGATCTCAGTGGGTATTGTAAGAGTGGAATTCTGGCGATGAAAAGATCTCTTTCGTTCCCACAGACGGCGCCACTTGATGATCTGAGATCTAGAAAATAGGGTTTTACAATGGGTTCTGTAAAACTGGAAAAAGTTTAGAGCTAGAAGATAATATTTCTCATTTTATATGTTTCCTTTTGTCCGCTAGTGACGTGTAACAGAACGCATGTCATTGGGGCACTTGTCTCTGTCACGTTGATATGGACGTACGAGGAAATCAGATCACTGCCCCGTGTATATTGGCCCCTGATTCTCCCTGGGTGCGCATGCGGATGGTCCTACAAGGCGAATGGGCTGACTTCCTTCCTGGTTCCGAGCTGGGCCGGAAGATAAGGCTAAGACTAGACCCAGAGGGAATCTATTCATTGGACCAGAAGAGCTGGGCCGGCCTGACTGAGGAAACTGACTAGAGCCCGTTCTTTGAGATGAATGGGCTGGACCTAATTTTTGGAGGAGGCTTAGAAGCCTTCAGATTATAGGCTGCCATAATAGGCCTGACCTTAGACCGGAGCGAAGAAACCCAGCGGTTATCAAATATCATTAAATTTTTTTATGTATTCATTTATAATTTTTTTCAATTTTTTAATATTACAATCAAATAATAAATCGTTTTCAGAAAATATTTATTTTGAGAGTGACTAGTAATCATTGTAATTAATTTCAATTTTATTAGTAAATTTGTCGTGGAGTATGTTTTTATTCAACGTGCACCTTAAGTTTATTTTCTTTAATTTATATAAGGGAATTTTCACATTAATGAGTATAATAGATTCGAGGCTCATGTTCTAAAACACGAAAAAGGAAAAAGCACAAAATTTGACCTAGATTTATTTATTGAAAAATTAATTTTAGTATATGGCTAAGCATAGTGAATAATATCCCTGTGGATTAATTAAATCTTTAAATGCAATGAAAATAATGATTAAAGGAATTGAGCAGTGACTACGATTCAGTTGACTTTAGATCTTTAACCCTTTTCCACACTGTGAAGTGCAGTAATAATTCACACCAGGTAAAGAAAAGTGTTTAAAACCTAAAAGACTAATCCTTCCTGTGTACAAAAAAGAAAGCAACCATTGTTAGATTCAATAACAAAAACAGGTAACACATCCATAGATTTTTCTCAACTATATTTCATAGCCTAAAAGAAGTAGGCAACCATTGTAAAGTTCAGCAGCAGAAAGAGATAGGACCTCCACAACAAAGCTACTTTAAATATAGATGAACCTTTTTAAATTTGCTTAATAATTCATTGCCCTTAATTTAAGAGATGAGATAGGATGATATTGATTACTTCTCCTTTAGAGATTTCGAGTTTAAATTTATATATAAATTATTTTCGTTAAATTTATAGAGTAAATTTCAGATATTGAATGATATATAAATAAAAAATAAAAAAATTACACTTTTAGTATTGAGTCTAATTATTTTTTTATTTCAAATGATGGTATATTAAATTTTACTAATGTGATAGAATAACATCATCTCCATGACGGAGCATGGTGATAAAATATTTTATAATTATGTGGCATGTCACCTCATCTTCATAAATGATGAAATACCACGTCACATATCATGTCATCTTGAACGATGATATAGTATTTCGTATTAACTCTATATTATTTATTATGATACCGATTGTTATGTAGTATTTTTTCATAAAAAAAATTAAAATTATATATAATAAATTGCCTAAAATAAAGTTTAAAATCTTAACATAAAAAATCTTAAAATTTTAAAATATTAGGAAAAAAAAAGGTAAAAATGAGGGAGAGGAAGTGACATTGTAAAGGATATATAATTTCTGTTATTAAAACCATTGCCTTCAACAGAAAAGGAAAGAAAACCCACTAAAAATAGGTAGCAGTTCCAGAGCAATCCAGGCCACTTTCCTATATAAAGCAACCACACAATCAATAATTCAGATAAGCAAACAAACCCAAAGAGGAAAAACAATTGTCGTTTTCTCTTTAAAGGAGAATGCAGAGAGAGAAAGCACTCTAAAAGGGAAAAAGCAATAAAGAAGCATTAACGTTTAAGCAAAAGGAAAGCAAGAATCAATAAGACGAAAAGGACCAAGAAAAAAGACAAAAGAAGATGCATAACGGCGTCGTTTTGAGAAGCAACGCAAGGCAAGAAGGGGAATCCAAGGATAAACTACCATTTCAACTTAACAGACCAAAATAATGTGAAACAGTAGCATGAATCAGAGGTCAAATTTGTGATTCAATTCCCCCAATCACAATCATCTCATCAAACCTCATCTTATTGTTTAATTCCAATATTTTACTTTTTGATTTATAATCCCAACCTCTTTAATAATTAGATGCAGTTTTAATTAAAGTTGTATTATTTATGAAAAATAATTTATATTTAGAAAATATTTTTATATAAAGTATTTTTAATAAAAAATATTTTCTAATAAAATAATTTATTTTTATTATTTAATTTTTAATTTAAAAAATAAAATATACTAATAAATTTATATATAAAAATTTTAATAAAGTCTCTTCCGGCACTAGGGGTGTAAATGAACCGAGTCGAGCCGAGCCAAACTTTGAAGAGCTCAAACTTGGTTCGTTAAAATTTTTTCGAGTTCGAGCCGAATTTGAACTTTTCTCATATCGAACTCGAGCCGAGTATTAAGAAGTTCAAGCTTGACTCGTTTAACAAACGAGCTTAGATGAGTCGAGCTTTTATCGAGTTTTAATCGAGCTGAGTCTCGAATAGTTCACGAGTAATTTAATTTATTTACATATATAATGAGTTTTAGTTTAAAACTAATAAGTTTAAAACTAAAATAATTTTAGTTAAATAAGTATATTTACAAATTAGCATGTAAACTTATAAATATGAGTTTTTAAATCTCAAGAATTCAAATATATGCAAGTTTAAGAGTGTAATTAAACTATATAGAGCTGAATTTTAAAAAATTTAGATTTGGCTCATTAAAGTATATGTAAGGTTTGAGTTTATTTCTCTTATGATAGTAATTTCAGTTTGCTTAACGAGACTGTTCACGAACCTATTCGCGAGCCTGTTCATGAACTCAGAAACAAGCCGAGCTCACGAGTTTTAACGAGCCGAATACTATGGAGCTCAAACTTGGCTCGTTTACCAAACGAGTCTAAAAATTAAGCTCGACCTTGGCTCGTTTAGAAATCGAGTCGAGCTCGATTGAGTTTTTATCGAATCAAACCTCGAATAGCTCACGAACGGTTTGGTTCATTTACACCCCTACTCGGCACTAATTCTGTGGTTACAAAGAAGCTTAATCAGCATCAGCGCAGGACGTTTCCTTTTTAGCTGATTACGGTTCTTTTATATATAAACCAAAATCTGATTTGCTTAAATTAGTGATTTTTTAAAAAAAAAAGATTAATTGTGTATAGACGTATTTTTGAATCTTATAGTATTTAAATCGTGGGAAAACTTTATTTAAATTAAGCCTATATATAATAACGCTACGTTAAATTTTATATATTTATATTATAAATTTATATAAATATTTTTTTATCAATTAGATTATTAAATAAGAAAATCAAAATATTTATATTACTTTTCATATATATTTAAATTTTAAATTTTGTATAATAAATTAAACCTTATCAATTTATCACAATTATAGTTAAAATAATTAGATTGAATTTAAAAAAATTAATAGTAAATTATAATATAAATCCTAAATTTATACATTAATAAAACATATAATCTTTTAATTTAAATTTTATATTAATTAAATATATTTTATTTATCATGTATAATAAATAATAATTATATTATATAGTTAATATTTATTATAAATAAATTTATATTACATAAAATATCACATATAGATATTATATAATAAAGTATTTCATTAAATATTTATACTCAATGTAATAATTATGTTTATATTTTTTATATATGAAAAATTCTGTTTTATATCAATAATATCAAAGAAAATAAAATTTTTGTGTTTTAATTTATAATTTTTTTTAACATTTTAAATTTTTATTAATTTATAATAAATTTATAAAAATAATAATGATGGATAAATAATGAGATTAATAAAAAAGAGTATCATTAAAATAAAAATATACATTTTAAGAATTATTTTATTAGTTAAATAAAATTTTAAATACTATATTATAATTTATTATTAATTTTTTATAATTTAATTTAATACTTTAATTATAATAATGATAAATTAAAAATATTTGACTTAATTATCTAAAATTTGATATTTTAGATAGAAATATAAAATTGACTCAAAACATGTTTTATAATTAAAAAAATTATGCGTAGTTAAAAGAGTCGCTTCAAAGAATAGCATAAAAGTTAACGTCATATAAAATCAAAAACCATTATTGGAGTTGGACATCCAAGATTTTACATTTGAAGGGTGGCATTCAATAATAAAGTTGCAGCTTGGTGCATCGTTGCAGCTGGTGGGATAAGTGAGATACGTATTCGCTCGATTTAATTTAAAATTAAATTAAATTAAATAAATTAAAATTTTAATATTTAAAAAAATTAAATAGAATCGATTTTAATTAAAAATTAAATCAAATCGAATTAATCTGATTCGGTTCAATTCAATTTGATTTGATCAGTTTTAATTTTTAATAATTTTTTTATTTTTACACTTTATTTTTAATATTTTAAAATTTAATTAAAATATTTTAATTTTAATATAATTTAATTTCTCTATATTATTAAAAATAACATATTATTATCACTAATCGATTCGATTCGATTTTTTTTTATCAAAACCAAACCGAACCGCAATTTCTGAAATTAAAAACTAAACCGAACTAAATTAAATAAAAAATCAAATCGAATTTTAATATTAATTTGATTCGATCGATTTTTTCGATTTGAACTGAATACTGATCACTCCTACTCGTATCAGAATTTTGTATAATTTTATCTTTATTTTTTTTATGCTAATAAATTTTTTATTTCTTATGTAGATTTTATTATCATTATGCAATAATATGTGCATTGTTAAATTTATATGTCGATTCTAATAATAAATAAATTAACTTTATTATACTAATATATAACATGAAATGTATAATATGAAATTCGTTCCAACTTAATATTTATTTCTATATGATATTCTTCATATAAAATAGATACGCAAGTCTCTCGTATCGATAAATACACTACATTATTTCAAATCATGGTAGACCCACCAAATTGGCTTATTATATATTCACCTAGCTAAAAGCTTATAAGAATTTCCTCACGTATGTATACTATTGCATTTCTCATATAATTTCTCTGTAGAAGTTGTAGAACTCAGGAGACAAGCGAGGCGAAAGAAGAACTTCAAGTGGGGTGGCTTTCATATTTGTCATTCCAAATTTCCCAGTCATGTCAATAGGTGCACTTGTAGGAGTTGAAATCTCAAAAGCTTGAAGAAAGCTAGCCAACACTATTGCTACCATTTGCAGGCCAAAAGAGCTTCCAGGGCAAGATCTTCTACCACTTCCAAATGGGGTCAGCTCAAAATTTTGACCTTTCACATCAATATGCTTATGGCTAGTGAGAAATCGCTCTGGCTTAAACTCCAATGGATCTGGCCATATGCATGGGTCTTTATGAATCTTACTGAGATTTGTAAACAGCCAAGTGCCTTCTTTTACATGGTAGCCATTGATGGTGCAATCCTTTCTAGTCTCTCGAGGGCCTAACAATGGTGTTGGTGGACATACTCGCAATGCTTCTTTGATTATGGCTTGAAGATAAATCAGCTTGCTGATATCTGATTCGTTCACTTTTCTTTCCCTGCCAACCATCATGTCTAATTCTTCCTGTGCTTTCTTTAATGTGTTTGTGTTGTTTAGCAATAGTGATATTGTCCATGTTAATACAACTGCTGTTGTCTCGCTTGCCCCTAATATTAAATTCTGTCACATGAAAATTTGATTAGCTATACCATGAAAAATTAAATACCAATATTTTTTATTTTAATTTATGAAAAAAATTTATTTAGATCAAATTTATATAGATTTATAGTATAAAATAATAGTAAACCACATAAAATTCTATAAATTTATATTATAAGTTCATATGAATACGATCTAAATAAAAATTACATATATTTTCAAATGGACTCACTATTCTTTTATCTGTATGTTTGTGTAGATTTAATTTAAATAATTTTTTTTTATTAAATTTTTTTATATAAAGTAGTTCTTTATAAAATAAATAAATAAGTAGAGATTTTATTATTTTTAACTATTTAATTTTTCTAGCATATTGCAATTTTAAAAATATTAAAAATTAAGGTGTTATTTCACACCTTACTAATAGATTAAACAAATAATGGGCAAAATGTTTTTGAAAATAAAGAAATCAAATGATTAGTTAGATTAAATATCTAAAACTAAATAATAATTTTTCCCAATAATAGAAGACATGATGAACAGGAGAAGAGATGATGCATTTCAAAAATAGTGAATTCTTAGAGAGTATGAGACTAACCAAACATGTAGATTTGTTGATGGTATCAGAATCGCAGCCAACATGATCTGAGCATTCAAGAACAGAAAGCATCACACTCATGAAGTCATGCTGTTCATTAGCCACTTCCCCAGAATTTCTCTTACTGCGATGCTCCTCTAACCATTCACTAACAAGCTCGTCAAGTTCTTTAGCAGTTCCTTTCATGGCCTTCTCATGTCCACCTACGTCCAGCCAACCAAGAAAAGGGATTGCATCCCTCAAAACAAAAACCCCCATTAAGCGAAAAAAACTCTCTATCGCCTTCTGGCACCGCCCTGCTTCTTTCTTATCGTCCCCACCACCAGTTCCGCCGTACCTCTTCCCTACAACCAATCTGAGAATCAAATTAAGACTCAAGTCGCTAAACCTTTGTTTCAAGTCAACTACAACATGATCTGAGCCAATTTTATTCTCTATCAAACATATGTGCAGCTCTTTTAAGAAGTTTTCAATTTCAGACATTCTAACACGCTTGAGTAACTCAAGCTGGCGACTAGACAGTAGCTCCTTGGTTACTAACTTGCGCATTTCACGCCAGTAATCTCCGTATGGTGCTAATCCGAACATGACACCATCGTAGGTCAGGTACTTTGCCGCAGTGAAACTAGGGCGGTTGGCTGAAGCTATATCATTGGTGGTGAACCACTCCTTCGCCACTTCCCAAGAGCTCACTACCAAGGCTTGGTGTACACCAATCTGAAGGGTGAAGATTGGTCCATACTTGTCAGCTAAGTCTCCCAACATTATGTGGGGAAGTTGTTGGGATCCTGCAAAAAGAGGGAGGTGACCGAGTAATGGCCATGCACCAGCGGGTTTTGGTGGTTGAGGTTTCTTGGCCACCGCAAACCACCTTACTAGATAGTTGTAAGCAAAGAGAAGAAGAGCAACAAGTCCTGCTGTAATGGCATTTACGTAGGAAAATAAAAATTGAGTTGCAACTTGGTGCTTAGAATTGGACATCTTGTGCTGGAAGAGCTCTTCGGATTTGGCACAAACACATATAGTTGCGGCTTAAATAAGGCTTTTTTTTTTTCAAACACACCTCTCCTCCATTAATGAAAATAGAAACTTTGGGACGAAAAGAAAAATATCTTCAACGAACTTTATTTATCCAATTAAAGCGGGTATTATTTTATAGAGAATTTTATTATTTGGTATATTAATTAATTTATTAATTTTAAAAATTATATTAAAACGTTAATAATATATTAAAAAATTTATTAATTAGTGTAAAAAAAATTTATTAACTAGTGTTTCTTTACCCTTAAACAACTGAACTTTAAGTAAATTTTTAAAACAAACTAATAAGATATCTATCAGCCACATTTTCTATCAGCTCTATAATTATAGCAGTTTTTTTTATCAACTAATAGCTAATTTTATTTTATTTTTATATATAAATTAAAAAATAATAAATATATTAAATTTTAATAAAAATAAATATAAAAAATTATATTATTCTTCGATTAAAATAGCTATATATGATGAATCTAATTAATACTTTAGAAATATTCCATTGAAGGTTAAATCAATGAAGAAAATATTTATTAAAGCATCCGAACCATAAATATCACTTATTTAGAAAAAAAAATTAAATGATAACTAAAAAAACAAAAAGAATAATTAAGCTTATTGTATTTGTATAAATATTTTAATTGAATGATAATATAATATTTTTTATTTTTAGATTTGTTAATTTATTACATTTATTTCTCTTATTAATTTATGCGCAAAATTTTTAAATAACAGATAAAAAAAGTGTGCGACTAAAACACAAATTTTCTTCTGTGGTCTTTTTGTGACTTGATACTCTCAATTTTTCCTCTTCCTTAAACCTAACTTTTTCTTTCCCCTTTTCATAGAAGACAATCTGCGTCACTTGACTATCGATGAAGAAGAAGACGTTGTTGTCCCTATTAAGAGTTACAGAGATATTCCGATCGTCACTTATAATTTCTGTATAGCGGAGATATTTCTCACATACAATCCAATCAATTTTCAGAATATGCAAACCTTTTTAGTAGATTTATGGCGGCAATCCTCAGACAGTTATTGTATTGAAGGATTTGGTTCCTAGTTACAAGCCGGACATTTTATTTTTGATGGAAACCAAAGCTCTTAGTTATCGTATGAAATTTTTTCATAGTTTTTTTATATTTTGATGGTTGCTTCCCGGTCAATAGATAAGGATTTGGGAGGAGATCTTTCGTTAATGTGGAAGAGTCATGAGTCTGTTTCTATGGTTGGTTTTTCTTCAAATTTTATTGATTCGGTTATTTCAAAAGGTAATGTTCAATGAAAATTTACTAGTTATTATGGGTTTCTAGAATTGCAATTCTTGAAACCTTATTCGAGATTTATCTCGTAAAATCTCTTTTTCGTGACTTTATTCGAGAGATTAATGATTTATACTCGAGAGATGAGAAAGAAAGAGGAGTATCTTTGCCAAATTATCTTATATAAGGGTTTAGATAGGGACTTGAGGAGTATTTTTGCCAAATTATCTTATGCAGGGATTTGATTTTGAATGATTATAAATCTTTGTTAGACTCTAGAATTGATATTTATGTTAGATGGATTCGTTGTAATGCTACTCTAACTGCCAATACTTTTGTTAGGAAATCTATCAGGTATAATCGTCTCTTTGATGAAATTTTATTAATACAATCAGTAGTTTTGATTTCAACAAAAAAAAGAGTGTGCACTCACAGACTTAATTTGGTGATAAATGCATCTGAGTAAATATGAGAAATTTTAAATTTTAATTCCTCAATTCTAATTTATATTTTTTTAAAAAAAAGTGTAATTTCTTTCCATAAATGGGAGCGGGCCACCCACTTTGGTGGGCTTGATATAACAACTCACGAGAATTGAAAAATATGCTGTATTGAATTTCTTTTCAATAAAATAACTTATTTATTGTTATTTAGTTTTAATTTAAAAATAAAATATATTAATAAAATTTTATATATAAAAATGTTGACAATATTTTAAAGTCGAAAAAATGATTTTTTTTTTTTTGAAAAGACAAAAAAATGATTTAATTTTTTTAATTAGAAAAAAATATTTTTTATTGATTAATTTTCTTAATGTTCTAAATACCATAAAATATATAAAATATTTTTTTGAATTAAATGGAGCCTGAGTCACAGATTTTTTTATTTTAACAAAAGACCTATTTTAATCTTTAAATTAAATTATAAGTTAATAATTAGATATATCTTTAAAAGAAAATTTACTTTAATAAATAGTAAATTATTAATTCTTTTTAATAATATATAAAATACTTAATATGATATTACATATCAGATATATAAAATAATTGATAAAATCTTATGCATATAAACGAAAATAAATTATAAATTATTTCTCTTTTATCTATCTTGAAAAATTAAAAGATTTATTTATTTATTTTAAAATTTAAAGAGCATATATGTATATTTATTTTATTTTAAAAAGTTTAAAGTATTAATTTGACCTATTTTAACAATTAAAGAGACTGTTTAGAGAAAAAAAAAATTAGGAGTTCATTTAATTATTCACTAATACAGTAGGGATAAAATAGACCTTTTACAAAATTCATTAATAATGATATATCAAATCACATCAAATAAATCTAGATCCACCATTAAATTCATTGATAATGGTCAATCAAATCACTTTCCAATAAAAGAAATCTATATAAATATGAATACATAGTGGATTTTAACTTTTTGTCTAAGTAATTAAACCTCAACCTTTTATTGAAGTTTAAATTAGTCTTATCTTAATAAAAAAAATATATTTCTTAATAGTAAAATATTAATTTTCAAATTCTAAAAGTTTTAAAAATTATTTATTTTTAAAATTAAAAAAATATAAAAGTTCAAGAACATTTACAAAAAAAACCCAGAACTTAGTTTTTTTATGCTACAAACCTCACCTCATTAGCCACAAATCCCATATCAATTTAACCCGAACAATCCCTTCAACTGGATCTTACTTGAACTAGTTTAGCTGTTTTTCTTAGTTTTCATTGGAAATAATTTATTTTATAAGAAAATTTTTAAATAAATATTCTTATAAAATTATATATGATTTTAATTTTCTTAATAATTTTTTAAGCTAAAAATAACTGAATCGTTTCGATGGCTGTTTTCTAGGTTTGCTGTAAACTAAGATATGGGTTGGTGTTGAATGCTCTTGAATTTTTTTAAAAAAAATAATTAAAAATAGTAAAAAATTTTAATTTTTAACAATTAAAGAAAATGATATTTTATTATTAAAAATATATTTCTTATTAGACTAGCATCAATTTTACTAAATTAAAAGTTGCAAGGTCAATATTAGATTAAAAAAAAAAATGAAAATGGCCTTATTAAACTTTGACCAAAAGTTTAGGGAGTGATTTGAAAAACTTTTTCCCCAACCTGTAAAAACTCGCCATCTTATCTAAAACACTGAATCTTTTTATGAATAAATAAATAAATAAAAGGAAAAGAAAACTGTGGATGACAGATTGCAACAATGGGATGGCCATGTGAAGACAAAAAAAACTTCCAACCTCTATGCATTAATTTAGAAAAAAAAAATGCAGCAATCACAATCAAAGAGTGCACGTGATGGGTTTGGAAAGATTCAACTTTTTGTACCAACAGTGTCACGTGCCTACATTCTGCAAGCTAATTGAATCGTGAAGCTTACTTGTTTTAGAAACTCTGATGAAAATGGGTGGCCGGACTTCAGTTAACTGTCTTTGGCGAATCAATTTTCTTCTTCTGGATGCAAGCAAGCAGTGAATTCACGGTGCAAGCAATGAAAATTCTGATGCAATACATATAGCTTTTTGCATTGCATTGGAAAATGAAACCCTAATTTTTCCTTATTTCAATAGTAACATATTATTTATTTTATCAATAATATAAAATTAAAATTTCTATTTAGATAAATTAATTTGGATACAATTTAATGTTTTCTAAACAATATAAAATTAAAATTTTATTAGACACAAATCCTCATGCTAATTTAAAAAATTTTCAAATAGAAAATTACTCATATTCAAAGAATAATATGCATCATAATTATATATATATATATATATATATATATATATATATATATATATATTATTTTCTACTTATAAAAAAAATTAGATAATATTTATAAGAAATAAATCAAATCATTTTCTTGAAAATATTATGCTCAAATAAAATTTAAAATTTCCAAGATATGTTTACTAAATAAATAAAATAGTAAACGAGTTTCAAAGAGAATATTTATAGAAATAAAAAATAAAAAAATTATTTTTTATTCTCTAATATTTAACGTAATTAATATTTTTATTTTTATATTTTGAGAATCCAATACTTAAATCCCTCACTTTCTCTTCTGTCTAAATTTATAGTCTTTTCATAAAAAATAGCCGTTTGGTCGAGTCCAAGGTGCGGAATGACATAAGTCAAAAAAACATAATTAAAAAATCAAATTTTTTTAATCTCAGGACATTCATTTATTGTCAAACTCATCTATTTTTTTTATTAAATTGATATTTGTATACATTCTTTTTATTTTTAATTTAAGACATAAAATTTGTGTGTATAATATAATAAATATAAATATTATAAATAGCTAATATTATTGAAAATGAAAAATAACTACAGACATGGTAAAAAATAAAAATAGCCAATTAAAATTATTAATTCAACAAAACTAAAATAATATTATTAGAAAATAAATCTTATATAATATTTTAATTTAAA
The DNA here is from genome assembly GCF_001659605.2 of Manihot esculenta. Taxonomy (NCBI): domain Eukaryota; kingdom Viridiplantae; phylum Streptophyta; class Magnoliopsida; order Malpighiales; family Euphorbiaceae; genus Manihot; species Manihot esculenta. Next base: position 28,090,837 of record NC_035165.2, on the reverse strand, counting down.
ATTAGCCCCTAAAAATTTTTAAGGCAGAAATTTCATCATTAAAAATTTTAGAATATAACTTACCGTAAAAGTTTTAGCGACTATGAGAGCAATGAATAAATTTTATTTAGCATTAAATATTTTTATCGTTAAAGGTTTTAGGATGTAATTTAGGCTAATAGTTTTAATAACACAATATAACAACGAATAAATTTTATTTAGCAGCAGATATATCGTCACTAAATTTATTATTAGGACGACTTTAAAAATGCGTAATTAAAAATACAAATTTTTTATGATTTTTCAAATATTGTTTTTTTTTTTAAGTTTCAGATAGTTTATAATGTTATTTTAGATTATAATAAAACTTTAGTCAAATAGAATTAAATTCTTAATAATTTTTATTATATATTAATATATATAAGTTTTTAATAATTTTAGAGTAAATAAAAAATTAATATAATTATTTAATTAAATTAAATATTTTTAAATAAAAATAAAATTTTATTATTTTTATATCTAAAGAGAGATATTTTTACCAATGCAAGTATTTTTCATCCTTCCCACATTTATATAATGTATAGATATAGAAGTAAAAATTATTATAAATAGCTAATTTAGATCAATAAAATTTAAAAAAAAAATTATATAGTCTTGCCTCTGCAAGTTAATTTTTGAGTTTGTATTCCCTTAATCTTATGTTAGTTACTTGTTTGTGTAATGGCTTCTTCATCGGGTGAGGCTAATATGGATCTTGATCTTGCTGCTATGCATCTTGAGATTCAAAAGATAATGGGGTGGTTATCGAAGAGGATGCAATTACGTCTGCTCTCTGCAATGAAGCATACGATAGCTTCCTTGGGGAGGTCAGGTAAGGATGTTTGTATTAAGGACCTTGGAATTCCTTGTACTTGTTTCAATTCTTTTATGAAATTGATATTGAACGTGTGATTGACATGAGTCCCTGGACCTTTGATCAACATCTCCTTTTATTCAAGAGGCTAGTACTTGCAGCAGGGGAGGGAAGAGGACTTGCAGCAAGGGAGGGCAGAGTTAGGCGTCCCCCCACACACCTAACAGATTTTGTTTCAGGTGAAGGACTGTCTGAAGAAGATGAAGCAAATTTAATGGCCAATCTTGTAATTTCAGACCCAACAAGCTATGAGGAAGCAGTGACAGAGGAAAAATGGCGTCTGGCCATGGATGATGAAATAAGATCCATCGAAAAGAATCACACTTGGTGTTTGATGGAATTACCAGCAGGAGCAAAAACAGTTGGTGTGAAGTGGATCTTCAAAACAAAATTGAATGAGCAAGGTGAGATCGACAAATATAAAGCAAGGCTTGTCGTTAGAGGATACACACAGCAGTATGGAATTGATTACACTGAAGTATTCGCACCAGTGGCCAGAATGGATACAGTTCGAATGATTATAGCTCTGGCAGCACAAAAAGGCTGGAAATTACATCAATTAGATGTAAAATCAGCTTTTTTACATGGAGAATTGGAAGAAGACATTTATGTTGAACAGCCGAAGGGGTACGAAAAAAGGGGTGTGAACAAATGGTTTACAAATTGAAGAAGGCGCTCTATGGGTTAAAACAGGCACCCAGAGCCTGGTTTAGCCGCATAGAAACTTATTTTTTAAAGGAAGGTTTCACAAACAGTTCCAATGAACAAACTCTGTTTGTGAAAAGAAGCAAAGGAAAAATCTTGATTGTGAGTATTTATGTGGATGACTTACTATACACAGGTGATGATGAAAAGCTACTCACAGAGTTCAAATACTCCATGGAAAAGGAGTTCGATATGACGGATTTGGGTCTAATGAAATTTTTCCTTGGCATCGAAATTATCCAGAGAACTGATGGGATATTTATTTGTCAAAGGAAATATGCTGGTGAAGTATTACAACGATTTGGAATGGAAGATTATAATCCAGTAAGAAATCCAATTGTTCCCGGACAACAAATCAGTAGAGATGAAGGAGGAGAAAAAACTGATGCAACACAATTCAAACAGATGGTGGGTAGTCTGATGTATCTCACAGCTACCAGACCTGATCTTATGTTTGTGGTGAGTCTTATAAGTCGATTTATGAGCAATCCCACGAAACTCCATTTTGCAGTAATAAAAAGGGTGATGAGATATCTCAAGGGTACTACAGATTATGGAGTTTTTTACAAAAGAGGTGGAGAAAACAATTTTTTTGGTTTTACAGATAGTGATTACGCAGGTGATATGGTTGATAGCAAAAGCACATCTGGTTATGTGTTCCTGTTAAGCGGAGGTGCTGTGGCATGGTCATCACGAAAGCAACCAATAGTAACTTTGTCAACCACAGAAGCTGAATTTGTAGCAGCTGCTGCGTGTGCCTGTCAGGCTATGTGGATGAGGAGAGTGCTGGAAGATATAAGTCAAGCTCAAGATAAAGCTACAGTTCTAATGTGCGACAATATTTCAACAATCAAGCTGTCAAGAAATCCTGTTCTACATGGAAGGTCAAAGCACATAAGAGTACGGTTTCACTTTCTTAGAGATTTAGTCAAAGAAGGGATTATTGATATGAAATTTTGTGGGACCCAAGACCAGCTAGCAGATATAATGACTAAGCCTCTAAAGTTAGGTGCGTTTCAAAAATTGAAAGAAGGTTTGGGCATGAGTACATATTCTACTTTGAACTAATTTTTGCTTACAGAAGAAATTTGTTCAAGGGAGGGATTGTTGATAGTTTTAGTCAATAAAAGACCTATTCAGCAGGAGGAAAATCTTTGCTGTTGCTAGAAGTTAGGAGATCTTATTCTTAGTTTTATTCTTCTGCTGTATTATTTCTTTAGCTTATTCTTCGTTCTATCAGTTTATGTAAAGGCTATAAAATGCCTATCAATTGAGTTAATAATTATCATATTGAAAACCCAATTGCTCTGATTTATTATTTCTTGTGAACTTTGTCACAACCTACTCGTGTCTTGCTTGTTCATACTTTGATTTGGGTTCAAGTGTGTGATTTGCCACTAGAGTTCATGTCTGAGCGTGTTGCTGCTTCCATTGAGAATTATATCGAGCAGTTTATTGCTTCTGATCCATCTAATTTTACCTTTCTTTGGAGAACATATATGTATATTCGAGTTCGTTTAGATGTTCGGTTTCCTCTCAAATGTAAGGTGAAGATTAAAAAGGCAAGGGGGCAGGGGGTGATTGGTTTTGGGTCTCTTTCAAGTATGAATGTTTTGCCAACTTTTTGCTATCTTTGTGGTAAGCTTGGCCATTCAGACAAATTTTGTGCTTTATTATTTGTTAAGAAAACTTTACCAGATCCACGACCCTATAGGTCTGGTTTACAGGCGACTGGTCGGCGATCATCTCAGCTGATTGGTGACCGATGGCTGAGGGAGGATGCTTTGGCAGTTGTAGAGGGTACTGTAACAATGGGTATTTCTCAAGATAAATGCTTTGAACGTGGTGTGCATGAGCAGATTCCTTGTTTGCATGGGTTTGATGAGGTGTCACTTTGTAACCCAAATTCTATTTTATCTGTGCACGTTACTGTTGTAAACCGTGTTCATAAAGTGGCTATGGTTGATCCAAAACATCATCGTATGGAGGATGACACTTTAGTTGTGATTCCTGAGGTGGGTTGTCTTGCAGCTTTGGATGACGTTACTGCTCTACCAAAAAACTATATATCGGCGGACCTCGAGGGAGATGTCTGCCGGGAGAGATGATGACCCTAAGCTGGAACTCTTGTGGACCGGGCAATCCATGAGTAGTTCGAGTCTTGCATGAGCTTGTAAGAGATATGCAACCTATGTTTATTTTTCTCGTTGAAACTTTGTCTACTCGGTTTCGTCTGGAATCTCTTCGGTCTTATCTGGGTTTTGAGAGTTTGTTTGTGAGCTTTTTTTTATGCATAGCTTAAAAAATTATTATTAAACCAGGCAGAATCGATTCGGTATGTATGGGTTCGGCAGTTATAGTGTCGAACATCACTTTTGATGACGAACAATGAGGCCAAATACTGTTGTAGACATGTTGGGCACTAACATGTCCCAAAAACATGCATCCATATGCATGCAGCCATCTGCATGCATGTGGTCATTGTTAATTTTAAATTATTATATTTTTTTAAAAATAAATATTTATTTATTTTTAAGATATAAGTTTATATAAAAATAAATTTAAAATTTTTTTAATTTAATTGTTTAATTGATGGTGATTTTAATTTTTAAAAAACTTTATTTTTTAATATTTTATATACAAATATTAATTTATTAATTTTTTACAAATTTAAGAATTAATTAATATAATTTTTTAAAATTATAAAAATTACATACATTATTATTTCAAATTTCTTCTGAGAACCAGTGAGAATTCTTTGCAAATTCTAACTTCTAACTTCTAAAAGAATTATAATTTTTTTTTTAATTATTTTATAATTTTAAATATTTTATTTTTTATATTATAATAAAATATAAAATGATGAGTATTAATAATAATATTTTATGTTTAAGTTTTTTTAAATTTTTTTTTGATATTTAATAAATTTAATATTTTTAAAATAAATATAATTAAAAAGTTAATAAAATTTTAAATTTCTTTTGAAATATAATAAATTAAAATCCAAAATTATTTAATCCATCTAATAAATTTTTTAATTAATTTAAAATTATTAATAATTTTTTATATTATAATAATATATAAAAAGATAAATATTAATATTATTTATTGATTAAGTTTTTTATGTTTCCTATGCAATGCAGGTCCGTAAATTTGGATGCGAAGTGCCGAAAAATATTATTTCCTCTGCATGAGTGCCGAACATGTCCACAATAGTATTTGGGCTCATTGTTCGCCACCATTGGCGGCGAACAATCCTTTATTCGCCATTTGAACAACTATGTTCGCTACTATGACTGTCGAACCCATCCCTTTGACGTATGAATTCCGAAAACATTTTCGGATTCTGTCTGGTTTGATAATAATTTTTTAAGTTATGCATAATATGAAAAAAAGCTCTTTGTTTGCAGTTGATTGTCATGGGCGAAGCGGTGCTTTAGCTTTGTCATGGCGTAAAGAAGCTTCTGTGTCCCTTATTAGTTATTTTCTTCATCATGTGGATGTTTCAGTATCTGTTCAGGATTTGGGTTCTTGGAGATTGACAAGCTTTTATCGCTTTCTAAATTGTGCTTATCGCCGTAACTCCTGGGATTTATTACGCTAATTATCTACTATTTCTTCTTAGCCTTGGTGTGTCCTTGGTGATTTTAATGATACTCTATCTGTGTCTGATAAGCGAGGAGGTGCTCCTCAACCAAGTTGGCTTATTGACGGGTTTCGAAGTGCTGTGGTGAATGCACACTTAACTGATTTGCATCTGCATAGTAGTGATTTCACTTGGAAGCAAGGCAAGGGTTCTCAAAATTGGATTGAAGAATGTCTTTATCTTGCATTGGTAAATTCTGAATGGTTGTCTAAGTTTCATAATGCAAGATTACATACCGTGTCTTACTCTTCTTCAGATCATATGCCAATTGTTCTAATGCCACAACCTTTATACCAGAAACCACGTTCATCACGTTTCCATTTTGAAAACAGCTGGTTAAGGGAAGCTGATTGTCGATCTGTTGTACAACGAAGTTGGGCTACTTCTAAAGGGCAGAATATTGTGACACAACTATATTCTTGTGGGGTTCATCTTGGTGTCTGGAATTTAGCCAAAAAATGGAAATGTCCTAAGATGGTTTCTTTGTGGAAGGACCTCGTTCGTGTTCTAAGTCATTCACGATATGTAACTAATGTTGCTGCCTTTGATGAAGCTCAACCTAATCTTATATATTGGAAGCAATGAAGTGAGCAATTCTGGTTACAGGCAGACAATGAAAATACACGTTATTTTCATATTTTGTCTTCCTCACAACCTCGTAGGAATTGTATTGATAAGTTAAGAGATGACTCTGGTGCGTGGCATAAAGCATTGAATCCTCTGAGGGCTCATACGATTTCATATTTTGATGATATGTTCCATGAAAAGTTGGTTAATGCATTTCTAGTCATATATCGTCTTTCAGTCCGTGTAACATATGGTCATATTATTTCTATATTTGCTCCCTTTAATGTTGAGGAAGTACACAATGTTGTTTTTGCTATAGATTCAGACAACTCTTTTGGTCCGGATTGTTTAAATCCTGAATTTTTCAAATATTTTTAAGATGTTCGATACTTGTTTAGTAATTTTTTTTGAAGGCAGATTTCCACAAGATTTTAATTATACTCAAATTATTTTAATTCAGAAAGTAAAAAAGTCAATTATAATGAGTGATCTTTATTCTATCTCTTTATACAATATTGTTTATAAAATTATAGTAAAAATTCTAGCTAACATATTGAAATTTGTTCCTCCTGATATTATTGATCCGTCTCAAAGTGCTTTTATCCTAAATCGAAATAGTGCTGATAACTTGTTGATGGGTGTTGAATGTATTTATTATCTTAAAAGATGCCCTAAAAAACGTAATGATTATGCGGCTTTAAAGCTTGACATGTAAGCTTGACATGTAAGCTTGACATTTTTAAGGCCTATTATTGTTTAGAATGGCTCTACCTTCACATGGTTATGTACCGTTTGGGTTTTGCATAATGTTATAATCAGTGGCGGAATCAAGAGCTTCTCTTTGGTAGGGCACCGCTGCACACTGCTGTGGCACCACCGGCTGCGCCGCTGCGGCACCTTCATCCCCTTTAAAGCATTTTCCGATCACCGGTATGGCACGTGCCCCTTGCCGTACCCTCCCTCCGCCCCTAGTTATAATCGACAACACACGCTAATTAAGGACGACTAAAGAATGAGACCCACAACGCACAAGCAAAAGCAATTACAAGATATAAAAAGTATATTTTTTTTATTAAAAAAAAAAGTATATTTTTTTATAATATTATAATAGCAATTTTCATTACTAATTTCCCCTCCTGTTTTTTTTTCCTCAAATAGAAAAATAACAATAGCATAAATTAAATGAGTGGTTGAAATTCAATGAGAGATTTATTATTAATACAAATCATCAATAGATATTTATTATATAAATATCGTTGAAACTAATTTTGCTGCAAGGTGGAAATGGGTGGTTGAAATTCAATGAGAGATTTAATGGGTGAAATTAATTGGAGAAAGGGAGAGAAAAAATTTTATTAATGCTAATTTAGAAATTTTTAATAATAGATAACATATACTTTAATGATATTGAAAATTTAAATTAAATACATCGGATGAAAATTAGCCCCTATTTTCTCTTAATATGTATAGATGATTATTTTATTCATACAATTTTTTTATAGAGCATTTGATTTATTTTTATTAACAAATTAAATAGTTATGTTTTTATTTATTTTGACTTTATGACACATTGACTACAATAATTTTTTTAAATTATCAATAAATTTTTATTTTTTTAGATTATTAATAAATTTTTTTATTAATAATTTAATAAAAATTATTGATAATCGAATTATCAATAAATTTATTAACAAATTATAATATATTATTAAAAAGTTTATTAGTATTTTTTATAAATGGATTTTAAATGGATACTAATGATTTTTATAAATACATTCAAATTTGTAAATAGTGCTAATGAATTTTATCACTAAATATTTTATTAGTATTATTAAGGAATTTTAAAATTTATAATTAAATTGAGAGAAAATTTATAAAATAAAATAATGCATATCATTATCTACTAGTATATTAATAATAGATAAAAATCTTTTAGTAAAATTAGTTGGTAATTTAAAAAATAAAAAATAAAAATATTTTAATTAAAATAATAAATTTTAATTATTATTATTATTATTAATTAATTTAGTAATATCTAAAATTATATTATTATTATTATAATTAAATTTTTATTTTATGTTTGATATTTATTAAAAATACAAATAATAAGTAGATAATAAAATCAAGTGAGAAAAATAGAAAATAAAAGAGAAAATATAAATGAGAGAAAAGTAAATAGATAATGAAAGAAAATGATAAAAAGAAGAAATAAATTAAAAAAGAGAAACAGAAAGAAAATAGGAGAGGAAAAAATTAGAAAAAAATGATAAAAAAGAAAAATTGAAGAAGGAAGAAATAAGAAAAGAGTGAAGAAATTATTAGAAAAGAAAAGAAATTGAGAAAAAATAATAGAAAAGGAAAATTATAGAGAAAAAATAATGAGAAAAAATGATAGAAGGAGAAAAAAAAATGGAGAAACTAATGCTAATGAAAGTTATAGAGAATAGTGAAGAAAATGAGAGGAGATAGAAGAAAATGACAGAAGAAAAGAAATTAGAGAAAGTAATAAAAAAGAAAATTTATTACAAAAAATTTCTAGATTATTAACGAATTTTTTTCGTTGGTAATCCTGTAAAAATCTGTTGGTAAACAAATTACCAATAAATTATTAATAAATTACGATCCATTGTTAAAAAGCTATTCGGTAAATTTTTACTAACGATTCTTAAGTCTGTCATTAATATTAACGGATTTACTAATGAAATTTCCATTATTATTAGTAACGGATTACTAACGGATTTTAAATCTATTAATAAATTGAGAGAAAAATAATTTATTAATAAATTTAAATCATTTGGTAAATCCATTAATAAATTACCGATGGATTGAAATCCGTTAATAAATCTATCGAAAATTTAAATATTTTAAAAGAATTATTATTTTGATGAAATAATAAATTTTATTATTAATATTATTTTTTATTAGTTTAATAAGATTTAAAATTATATTATTATTATTACTAAATTTTTAATTTATGTCCAATATTTATTAGAAATATATAGAAAGTGAAAATGAGAGAAAAGTAAATGAGAGAAAATGATAAAAAAAGAAAGAAAAGAGAAAAAAAGAAAAAAATGATAGAAAAAAAATTATGAAAAAGAAGGAATAATGAGAGTAGAGTAAAAAGATTATTAGAAAAATAAGGAAAAAAAAAAGAGAAAATGATTAGAGAAGAAAATAAATGAAGAGAAAATAATAGAAAAAATATAGATAGAAAGAAAATGATAGAAAATAATATGAGAGGAAATAATATGAATGATAATTATAGAGAAAATGAATAATAAGACAAGAAAGGGAAGAAAATAATGGAAAAGAAAATGGAGAAAGTGAAAGGAAAATTATGGAGGAAAATAAATAAAATAATATAAGAGGGAAGAGAATGAGATAAAAATAAAAGGATAAGAGATGAGAGGAAAATAATAGTAAAAAATGGGATAATTATAGAGAAAATGAAAAACAAGACAAGAAAGGGAAAAAAAATAGTGGAAAAGAAAATGGAGAAAGTAAATGGAAAATTATGGAGGAAAATAAAGAAAATGATAGAAGAGGGAAGAGAATGAGATAAAAAAGAGGATAAGAGGTGAAAGGAAAATAATAGAAAAAAATGAAAAGAAAAAAATGAGATAAGAAAGTGAAATGAAAGAAAGTAATTGAAAAAGAAAGAAAATGAGAGAAAGGAAAAGAAAATGAAAGAAATAAAAATAATAAAATGAAAGAAAGATAAAAAGAGAAGAGGTGGTGTTATATTTATAAATACGAATTACTAACGGATTTATTAACGAATTTGAATCCCGTTACTAAATTTTGAAAATAAAAACAGGTATTTTTCTCTTCAAGAATTACCAACGGATTTGAAATTCGTTAGTAAATCCGTTGGTAACAAGAAAAAATTGTGAGTTTTTAAAAGAAGAATGCAAAAATTTTACATGGAATATCATTTTAAATTTATTAATAGATATCATCCGTTAGTAAATCTAACACTTTCTTTTTATAAAATTTAGTAATGTATTTTCAAATCCGTTAGTAATTTTTTGAATACATTATTAACAGATTTAAAGTTCATTAATAATTGAAATACTTTTTAAAATTTATTAACAGATTGAAATCCGTTAGTTAATTACCAACGAATTTACTAATAAATTTTAAGTCCGTTAATAAATTTCAATACTATTTATTTTATATATTTATAAATTATGAACGGATTTTGAAATCCATTAGTAATACTAACAGATTACTAATAGATTTCAAATCAATTGGTAAATTTTTACACAAAATTTTTATATTAAGATTTACCATTGGATTTTTAAATCCGTTAAAAAATCCATTAAAATTACTAATAGAAAAATCCATTAATAAAATTCATTGGTAAATCGTAATTTTCTTATAGTGATCGTAAAGAAGAATGAAGAAAATATGAGATAGAAATAGAAGAAAAAAATAATAAAAAAGAAAAATAATAAAAAAGAAAAAAATGAGATGAAAAAATTATGAGATAAAAAAATAGAAAAAAATAATATAAAAAGGAAAAAAATAAAAGAAAATAAAAGAGAAAAAAATTGATAGAATAAATAGAATAATAACAAAGAAGAGATGGTGCTAACATAAATCATTATTAAATTTAGCAATGAATTTTGAATTTAAAAAAAAAAAAAAGATTTTTACCAATAGATTCCAATTCTGTTGGCAAGTGAAAAATGATAGGGTTTTATAAAAGAACCACATAAAGTTTTATCTTAAATTTACTAATGAATTTATTAATAGATTCAATCTCTTATTAAATTTTAACATTTTAATTTAATTTATAAATTCATTTTTAAATTTATTTGTAATCTATTAGTAAATTTTCAATGATTTTCAATTCATTATTAATTTATATATATATTTTAAAATTTATCAGTAAATTAAAATTTGTTGGTAAATTACAAATTAAATTTATAAATTACAAACGACTTAAAATACCAACAAATTTTAAAATCTCTTGGTAAATTCAATACAAGATTTTTTAAAGTTAAAAATTAACAATGAATTTTAAAATTTATTAATAAGTCATTAATATAACAAAGGAATCAAAATTATTTAATAATTGGATAAATTTTTATAATGGTTTGGATATTGTTACCTTTAGGACAAAAAAAAGGTTTTGTCTTTAATTCTATTAGGAATTACAGTAAAACGATAGTGTTCTTTTAAGTGGTTAATAGTTTTGATTTAGATAATATTTGAGTTTTTTTTATTGAATTATTAAATTTTCTCTTGGAAAATTTTTATTAATATTAAATTGTATTAGTTGATTAATACAAATTTTTATAATTACATAAAAAAGAAATTATAAATATATATACCGAATAAAGACATAAAAAAATATATGAAAATCTTTGAATAGAAATGTATGGGCCTTAAACCTCATCTAGATAAGCACTTAAACTACCTTATTTGATATGTGTGGACAAAGTTTATTGAGTTGCCATTGTCTATGTCAAGTGGCCAAAGCAAAACTTCTTTTAAGTGATATCAATGTCAAATCAGGCAAGTATTTAACTCAGCTTTTGAAATTTTATGTTCTGTTTATGTCTTGCCATTGTCTATGTCAAGTTGCCAAAGCAAAACTTCTTTTAAGTGATGTCAATTCAAATCAGGCAAGTATTTAACTCAAAATTTTGAAATTTTATGTTCTGTTTATATTTCATTTTAAAAAAATGGGATTTAAGGAGTAGAATATGAAATCTTTCAGATTTATTAAAATACACTTATTACTAGACTAACCTGTGAATACTATGTTTCATTATTTTTAAATGAATTTTAAATACCATTGATATAGAAGTTTCCTTCTGTGGTACATTTGTAACTCGATACTCTCGCCTTTTCCTCTTCCTTAAATCTAACTTCTTCTTTCCCCTTCCCCATGGAAAACGATTTGTGTCAATTGACTATCGATGAAGAAGAAGATATTGTTGTCCCTATTAAGAGCTCCAGAGATATTTTGATCGTCACTTATGATTTTTGTATGGTGGGGATATTTCTCCTATACAATCTAATCAATTTTCAGAATATGCAAACCTCTTTGGCAGATTTATGGCATCCTTTAGAGAGAGTATCTATTATGGAATTAGAGGCAAAAAAATATCTGTTTCGGTTTTTTAATAATGTTGATTTTGAAAATATAGTGAATGGGTTCCTTGGTTGTACAATCGATTCCTACTTTTTTGAAAGAAAATACAAGATAATGAAAATCCTCTCCATATCTCTCTAACTCATTCTGATTTTTGGGTTCTGATTAAAGACCTCCTTTTTTATTGGGGATTTTGTTGGCCACTATAAAGAGTATGATATGAAAAATGCTTCAGCTATGTCGCCGGGCCCTATAAGAGTTAAAGTTTGTTTCGGCAACCTTTAAAACGGCGGAAGAAGTTTGTTGGAGATAATGTACCATATTTACTGTGAAATTTCAATACGAAAAACTGACTATTTTTTGCTATCTATGTGAGAAACTGGGTCATGTAGAGGTTTTCTGTGACTTGTGGTTGGGGTTGAATAAAGAAGATATCAAGTTTGGTTTCTCAGAGCACCTGTTCATCGGAACCAGAGACCGACAAGCCTGTGGCTGCGTGATTCCGACAATTCTGCTCTGCCGAGATTTGTGGTAAGATTGACATCAACTAGCAATTTTGAAAATACTAATTTGGCAGCACATAATAGGCAATTCTCCTTATTTGGCAAAAGTCAACCCATTGTAAATAAGGAGACTAAGGACCATATTATGGACATGGACAATAATTTTGTGGGTCAAGACAGTTCTGACAAGCTTGATGAGGAGATTGCAGGAGGAATAAATGAAGACGTGAAAAAGAGGCCAAGAAACACTAAACATAATGTTGTTACAGGTTTTCCTTCCTCTCAATAGGATGCCTCTAACAACACCCCTGCGAATGTTAATTTGACAGGCAACAGTGAAGCGGCTCATCCTGTCAAAAGTCGGGATAGTCGAAAGCAATAATTGTCCTGTGTTGAAACTATCGAGGACGCAGCAATCCTTGAACAGTTAATACATTGAAGGATTTGGTTACTAGTTACAAGCTGAACATTTTATTATTGATGGAAACAAAAGCTCTTAGTTCTCGTATGAAATTTTTTCGTAGGTTTTTACATTTTGATGGTTGCTTCTCATTCAATAGATAAGGATTGGGAGGAGGTCTTCTGTTAATGTGGAAGAGTCATGTGTCTGTTTCTGTGGTTGTCTTTTCTTCAAATTTTATTGATTCGGTTGTTTCGGAAGATAATGTTTAATGGAGGTTTACTGGTTATTATGAGTTTCCGGAATCGCAACGACGACATCAGTCTTGAAATCTTATTCGAGCTTTATCTTGTAGAAGCTCTCTTCCGTGACTTTATTCGGAAGACTTTAATGATTTATGCTCGAGAGATGAGAAAAAAGGAGGAGCATCTTTGCCAAATTATCTTATGCGGAGGTTTAGACAAGCACTTGAGGAGCATTTTTACCAAATTATCTTATGCAGGGGTTTAATTTTGAATGATTGTAAATCTTTGTTAGACTCTAGAACTAATATTTCTGTTAGATGGGTTCATCGTAATGCTACTCTAACTGCTCATATTTTGGCTAAAGAATCTAATAGGCATAATCGTCTCTCTGTTTAGAATGATACCATTTTTGTTTGATGAAATTTTATTAATACAATCAGTAATTTTACTTTAAAAAAAAATACCATTGATATAGAAAAAATAAAATAAAATGTCCAATTCCTCTATTTTCCTTATCTATCTTGTAGGATTTTAAATCTAAAAATATTATAAAATTAATAGATGCAATTAAAATGAAAAAGTTACTTTGGTTTATTTACACCGTCATTGATTTAGTTTGATATTATCTGCATTAAAGTTAAATTAGAGGTTTTGAATGCAATTCTTTTAATCCCCTTATCCCTATTACAATTTGGTAAAAAATTTCAATTAATTTAATAATTTTTACTTTAATTTAATTAACTTTTATTTATAAAAAAGTATATCAATTCTTCAAATATTTAAAGTTAATGTACAAGTTTTAATTCATTAAAATTGGAATATGATCGAAGGACTTAGGAGCGAATTATATATTAACGAGTGTCAAAACTATTAATTTAAAAATTTTTTTTATTTAATTTAAATGATCAATTTGAAATAGAAAAGTAGTTTATAAGATATTTTTATTTATGAAAATATTTTTGTTTTAAAAAAAATAAAAAAAAAATAAAAAATACAAATAAAATTTAAAAATTAATTAATTAATTAAAATTCTCAGTCGAAAGTAATCAAATTGAAGTGTTTTACCATTGATGATAATTGGTTAGAAAAATAATTATGTTATTATCTATTATTTGGTTATAATAGTCAAACACGCGAATCTCATAATTCTTTTTTATGAATAAATTAATCCGCTTTGCACTTAAATTAATTTCTAGTTAACTAATAACTCCACAACTCCAACATGCATGTAGATTTAATTAGTCAACTATATTAAGAGAAAATAATCCAAACTTGATTAATAAAAATACGCGATTTATTTATATCAAATCTATTAATTTTTTAACATAAACTAATATATTAATTGCTACTTGTTATTAATTCAATTAAACAATTACAAATTTAATTAAATTAATAAGTTGTATGTTGTTTTTCAAGGATTCAATAGGTCTCTTAAATTCTCAAGAAAACAACAATGGAGGTGATGTTACTCTAAGGTGGTGTTACTCGAAATAAAAAATTAACAGAAAATAAAAATAATATGAAGAGAATTGAAGTGCATACCCTCACAACTTAAATAAAATCTCAGTTTAATTTAATTTTGAACTGAAAATAATTATTTAACTTCTAAAAGTCATAATAAAATTACAACAATTAAGTAAAAGAAGAAAAAAAAGAAGAAGAAAAGAAGAAGATGGAAAAGAACATGGGCGGCAGCAAGAGAGAAAAAATATGATGTCTTAGGTTTAATTCTAGAAGTTTTTATATAGGCACAAAAGAATAAAATTTAATAGTTTAAAATAAATTCTACTACCCTATTATATCACTATTCTAATCTAATTGAATTTGATTCAACTTAATTCAACTTGAAACTGATATTATTCTTATTTAGATGGCAAAATCTGCTGAGTTGACGCTTTTTGAAACTCTCATTACCTTGGACTACCGGTTTAGTTAAGATTATAACCTCCTAATTTAAAAATTATTTAATTTACCATCTTTTCATTCCTTTTTTTTCAAATTATGCTAAAAATTTATTTAAAATTAAATTTTAAGTAAAATTAAATATTTATATCAAAATTATAATAAAATTATAAAATTAAATAAAGAAAAAATTATGAGTTTTGCTCCTCAATATATGTTTATATTAATAATAATAATAATAAAAAAACAGAAGTTAACTCCATTATCAACCCAACTATATATTTACGCCATGTGGAAGATCTCCTGCAACACAAAATATTCACAGGATCATCTCACTCTCTGTCTTTCCTGAATCTAATTAAGTGTTGAAATGGAATTTTTATTTTCATGTTTAAATTCCATCACAGCAGTAGTTATTGCCATATTTCTCTTCGCCTGCTATATAAGAAGAAGTTTTACAGCCTCCGAGAAACCTCAACCTCCCAAAGCAGCTGGTGCCTGGCCCATAATTGGTCATCTCCCTTTGTTAGCAGCAGGATCCCAAGTTCCCCACATCACTTTGGGAGATTTAGCTGACAAGTGTGGACCAATCTTCACCTTTCAGATTGGGATACACAAAGCCTTGGTGGTGAGCTCTTGGGAAGTGGCCAAGGAAATTTTCACCATAAACGATTTAGCCGCCTCTGACCGCCCTAATTTCACTGCTATAAAGTACCTGGGCTACGATGGTGTTATGTTCGGCTTTGCTCCATATGGAGATTACTGGCGTCAAATGCGCAAGATAGTAAACCTGGAACTATTGTCTAGTCGCCAGATTGAGTTACGTAAGAACGTTATCATGTCTGAAGTTGAAACCTCCATAAAAGAGCTCCACAAGCTTTGGAAGGAGAAGAAGGATGGCTCAAGCCACGTGTTAGTTGATATGAAACAGTGGTTTGGTGATTTAATTCTTAACTTGATTCTTAGAATTGTTGTAGGGAAGAGGCACCTTGATGGTGATAGAAAAGAAGTGGAGCGGCGCCGGAAGGCGATGAGAGATTTTTTTCACTTCTCGGGGTTGTATGTTTTGAGGGATGCAATCCCTTTCCTTGGTTGGCTGGACGTTGGTGGACATGAGAAATGCATTAAAAGAGCTGCTAAAGAGCTGGACGCGCTTGTCAGCGAGTGGTTAGAGGAGCATCGGAAGAAGAGAGATTCCGGTGACTTGGCTGAAAATGAACAAGACTTCATGGATATGATGCTTTCGGTCCTTGAAGATGCTCATTTTGTAGGTCATGATTCTGATACGATCAACAAATCTGCATGCTTGGTGAGTCGTTGTTTCTATTTTTTATCTTTTGGGTAATTTATAAGAAGTCCTGAGATTTGATAATGCATACGTACATATCTCTCATTAAATTTTCAATAATATATTAATTTTTAAATTTAATTTTCACAGGTATAAAAATTAATTTTCATACTTCGTATCATAAAAATTAAAATTATTTACTGTGATAATAAATAAATAAAATGAATAAAACTCGAGAGTTTATGAATAGAAGTGATCGATTTGATTTAAAATCGAATCGAATTGAATAAATCAAAAATTAAAATTTTAGTATTTATAAAAATCGAACCAAACTAATTTTGATTAGAAATTGAATCGAATTGAATCGATCTGATTCAATTCGATTCAATTTGGTTTGATCGATTTGAATTTTTAATAAATTTTTTATTTTTTACACTTTATTTTTAATATTTTAAAATTTAATTAAAATATTTTAACCTTAATATGGTTTAATCTCTCTATATTATTGAAAATAATATACTATTATTACTAATAGATTCAATTTGATTTTTTTTTATTTTGTTCTGATTAAAATTAAATCAAATCGAAATAACTGAAATTTTTGAAATTAAAAATCAAATCAAATCGAAATAAAAAAAAAAACCATACTAAAATTTTAAATTAATTATATTTGATAATTTTTTTGGATTTGAATGAAGTACTGGTGACCCTATTCACCAACCCTTCAAAAATTAAAACAATAACCTTTCAATTTTATATGATTAAAATAATGTATAAAAATAACTTTTTATTATAAAAAATATTAACCACTTAAAAAAATATTTTAATTATTAAAAAATATATAATTTTTAGTTAATAGTCCAACCACAACAATATATATACTTTATTTATAAAAAGATTATTTTATTAAATAAAAAATAAATTTAAAAATAAATTTATTATTAAAAATTTAATAAGTGATTATTTTGTGAATTTTATCAAATTTTAGAAATATCTGTATAACTTTTTTTCATTAATTAAATTTTAGTTGTTACAAGCTCCAATTATTTATTTTCATCCGAGTGCACTAATCAAAATTTCATGCGGCAGAATTTAATTGCAGGAGGTAGCGACACCACTACAGTTACCCTGACATGGATAGTTTCATTACTACTAAACAATAGGCACACGCTGACGAAAGCACAAGAAGAATTAGACATGTTGGTTGGCAGAGAAAGGCTAGTGAATGGATCAGACATTAGCAAATTAAGTTATCTCCAAGCCATAATCAAAGAAGCACTTCGACTATATCCACCAGCTCCGTTGTCAGGACCTCGAGAAATTAGGGAGAGTTGCACCATCAATGGCTACCACGTAAAGAAAGGAACTTGGCTGATTACAAATCTCTGGAAGATCCACAGAGACCCATGCATATGGGCGAATCCATTGGAATTTAAGCCTGAGAGATTTCTTACTAGCCATAAGGACATTGATGTTAGAGGCCAAAATTTCGAGTTAATCCCATTCGGAAGTGGTAGAAGAGCCTGCCCTGGAATATCCTTTGGCCTCCAAATGGTTCACATAACATTGGCTAGCTTTCTACAAGCTTTTGAGATTTCAAATCCCACAAGTGCACCTATTGATATGACTGAGAGTCCAGGGTTAACAAACCTCAAAGCCACCCCACTTGAAATTTTGCTTTCGCCTCGCTTTTCCTTTGAACATCATATGTAATTGGAGTATGTAGTTTCAACCAACAAGTCTTGAAATGAATGGTTTAGCACTCTTAAAAAGAATAAAAGCAAATTAGTCCACTCAATATGGTGACATTTAAGAAGATGATCTAAAACGGTGCATTTAGTACAAGTTCAAAACACACCATTTTAGTTTGTTTAGAGAAATTTTTTTTTTCTTTCCCAATAAACAACTGGCTATTCTAGATCCATCCACTCTTTTGAATATATAGGTATACAAATGAAATAAATCAATTAAGAATTTTGCCAAACACTATTTCTTCTTTTTCTCTCTTTTTTCCCATAAGTTTTTTATGATATCAGAGTTGTTATCATTGCCTAGAGAGCCAAAGACAAACAGGGATTCATTAATAGAAAGAAGAAAGTTCCAATTCAAAATTTTGCAATTCACAAAAAATGACAAAAGGCTGACAGTATGATAATTTCTTGGATACTAAACTCTCTATTAAAGGAAGTTTTGGGCAAAGTAATACACCCTTAATTTTTCAAATTAAAAGGGAGATAAGCTCCTCAACACAAATTAAAATGTTTGTTACAACTTACTTTACTAAGCTTAAAATGTTGTGGGATGAATTAGATTATTTAAGAATCACTCCCACTTGCACTTGTGAATCAGCTAATATTATTAATGAATTGGAAAATGGAGATAAGGTTATACAGTTTCTAATGGGTCTCCTTGATTCCTATGGTCATGTCAAGGACCAAATACTAATCATGGAACCCCTATCCAATATGAACTGAGCCTATTCAATGGTTTTGAGTATTGAAAAGTAAAAGGAGGTGCATAATGGGGAAAATCCTAATTTTAATAACACTGTCATAAGTGTAAGGGGACCTAAAGATACTATGTAGTACAGAAAAAATGAGTTCATAAAAAAGGACAAAGGAAACAGATTTTGTGTTCATTGTCAAATCACAGGTCATACAAAAAAAACATGCTTTAAACTACATGAATATTCTGAGTGGTTCAATGACTACAAAAAAAAACCAAAGAAAAAGTTAATGTTGCAGTCGCAGAATCACCTCTGGATCTCAGTGTAGAATTACAAATGCCATAAACATGGAACATGGGCATTTCAAACTTGATACAGCAAGAAATAATGAAGTATATGAGGAGTTCAAATCAATGTGAATCTGCAAGCTGTGTGGGATTTTCAGGAATTGCTGGTGGAAATCCCAATTACTACTCTCTTACTTCAAATGAAACTATAGGTACTTGGATAGTAGACACTGGAACCACATCACACATGTGTCATGATTTAAAATTATTCTCTTACTACACTAAACCCAAATAGAACCTCACAATTAATCTGCCAGATGGTAGTGCATAGTTTGTTTTGCATGTGGGACTGTCATCCTAAACCCAGAAATTATCCTACATTATGTCTTACATGTCCTTGCTTCAAACAAAACCTCCTGTTTATCAGTAAACTTACACAGAATTCATAAATTTCAGTTTAGTTTCTATCTAATACGTGTCTTTTGCAGAACCTAGTGAGCAAAACTATCATGGCAGTTGCAAGAATGCATGAAGGATTTTATGTGTTGAGCTCTAGATCCTTCCTTAATCAAGAAAACCTCAAACCTACAATCAGTAATCAATTTTCTTTAAACACTCATCCTAAGTTGTATTCCTTATGGCATTCAAGATTTAGCCATGCTTCTAAAAGAAAATTACAGCATATTGATGATCTGAATATCAGTTATGATACTTCTCACATTTATTTTGTTTGTCCCTCGGCTAAACAGGAAAGGATTCACTTTCACAAAAGCCACATCTCAACTAAAGAGTTTTTTTGTTTAGTTTATATAAACCTATGGGGATCATACTCTGTTAAATCAATCACTAGTGCAGTTTACATTTTAACAATTGTGGATGATTTTTCTAGATTTACTTGAACCTATCTTTTAAAAGAAATGATGAATGTTTCACATAATTGTAACAGCCCGGACGTGAACCCCGGCACTGCTGACTGGTCCTCTGTCCGAAATAAACGCGATTACAGTGGAATGATAGGACCTGGATGACAAAACACAAATTTCTTCCTCTCGTTAAGGCAAAGTAAGCCCATAGAATTAAGTGCAAATATGTTAAGTGGAAGAATAGGCTCAGCTACATGTAAATTAGTATTTTTAATATCAAGTACACCCAACCCCACTACTAGCATTGAAAGTACAGAACCCAAGTATATACCACGCCCAGCATTAGATATACATTTAAACTGGGAGGCTAACCAAAAACCAAAATTAACTTTTCTTTTTTTTAACATGCACCATAAGAAGAAGAGTTCATATTTTGTGAGTTTAGTTGGATCTTTTTTTTTCCAAAAAATGTGTAACACAGGAACCTGTGAAGGTATCTAAGGGCAGGGCTCTGAATATCATTAGCTTTAGATTTCTGTTCACACCCAGGGCTATCTCTCGCCTGGCCTCTTGCCACCTCGAGCTTTCCACTGGCGTATGAACAGCTCTTAACATCCCTTCACCCTCACGGGTTCCGGGCAGGATTTGTCCCCTTGGGTTCTCGACGTCGCATCCTTCCCCAAGTGGATTTGGCCCAAATTTCCCTTTGGAAATTAGGTCGCCTCCCCCACTACTCGAACCCTTGACCTCCCACTTTAAGGGAATAGTCTGGTGAGAGTGAGTACCAATTGTTCGCCTTTTTATGTAATAGCCCGGACGTGAACCCCGGCACTGTTACTGTTCACACCCAGGGCTATCCCTCGCCTGGCCTCTTGCCACCTCGGGCTTTCCACTGGCGTATGAACAGCTCTTAACATCCCTTCACCCTCACGGGTTCCGGGCAGGATTTGTCCCCTTGGGTTCTCGACGTCGCATCCTTCCCCAAGTGGATTTGGCCCAAATTTCCCTTTGGAAATTTGGAAATTTGGGCCAAATCCACTTGGGGAAGGATGCGACGTCGAGAACCCAAGGGGACAAATCCTGCCCGAAACCCGTGAGGGTGAAGGGATGTTAAGAGCTGTTCATACGCCAGTGGAAAGCCCGAGGTGGCAAGAGGCCAGGCGAGGGATAGCCCTGGGTGTGAACAGTAACAGTGCCGGGGTTCACGTCCGGGCTGTTACAATAATTCTAAAAGAATTTTTCATCATGATTCAAAACTAATTTGGCAAAAATATCAGAATAATTAGGTCAGACAATGGTACAGAGTTTACAAATCATTTCTGCACACCATTTTTCATAGAAAAAGGGATTTTATATCAGAGAACATACCCCTACACTTCACAGCAAAATGAAGTAGTAGAGAGAAAATACAAACACTTGTTTCAAATTGCAAAAGCTATTATATTTCAATCAGAATTACCAAAATCTTTTTGGTGTGAGTTAATCCTTTTTGCCACACATGTTATTTATTAAATTTGGGTCAGGCCTAACTCACCTCAAAAGCTAGCTCAAGGGGGAGGATTACCTATGGCTCATATAAGGGGCACATTACCTCTTTCCACAACCAATGTGGGATTCAACACACCCCCTTACGCCTAGAATTTTACTAGTGCATGACACATTTATGGGAGTCCAACATCGGATGGAGAGACTCTGATACCATGTTAAATTTGGGTCAGGCCTAACTCACACCAAAAGCTAGCTCAAGGGGGAGGATTGCCTATGACTCATATAAGAGGTACATTACCCCTTTCCACAACCAATGTGGGATTCAACATCATTAATGTTTTGCTAAGCACAATTTTAAATTGAAAAACTCCATTTGAAGCTCTCTTTCAAAAAAAGCCAGCATACTCACAATTTAAAGTTTTTGGATGCTTGTGTTTTACAATAAATACAATACCACACAAGTCCAAGTTTGAGGAAAGAGCTTTTAAAAGTATCTTCTTAGGTTTTGTTCATAGTTCTAAAGCATATAAACTATATGATCTAAAAAATAAAAGAAACTTTACCTCTAGAGATGTGATCTTTTATGAAAATATTTATCCATATCATTCACATGAAAACACATTTTCTAATCCTACACTCATTCTAGAAACAGAGCCTACTGATACAACCTCAGAAACACCACATGAACAAACATCTGAATATTACATTCCAAGCCTAGAGCAAATAACACCAACCACATATAAGAAAAAGCAGCAGGCAAGTTATAAGACCTCAATGGCTAATGATTACACTGCTAAAGTTACAGAAGAAAAATTTATCTTAAGTTCTGCAAAAGACGCTTCACTTTACCCTCCTTGCACCTTCTTCACTGGTTTAATCATGAATACATTAATTTTGTGGTTGCTTGTTTTGAAGCTAGACAGGAAATAATTGGGTAAATGCCATGCAAAATTAGTTGGATACATTAGAAAAACAACAATATATGGATTCTGACTGATTTACCTAAAGGAAAGAAAGCTTTTGCATCTAAATGGGTTTTCAGGGTCAAATACAATCCAGATGGCACTGTAGATAAATACAAAGCAAGGTTGGTGGCAAAAGGGTACAACCAATTGCCTGGGGTTGACTATCATGACAGTTTCTCCCCTGTTGCTATACTGGTGATAGTAAGAGTTCTTTTAGCCATAGCAGCAACCAAAACATAGCAAGTAGATCAAATAGATACAAACAATGTTTATCTCCATGGGCATTGTAATACCCGGCTAGACCCCGGCATCGGAATCCTTACCTTCCGGCGGAATCTCCTTTGAAATCCGGAATTCTCGAATGTCGGAGCCTTCTAGAAGGGTAAAATAAAGGTTTTCTAAAATGTTTTTATATGTTTTTATGGTTTTAATGAAGAAAGAAATTGAGTTTTGAAAGAAAAGATCATGGAGGAAAAGTCCAGGTTCGGCCGCCGAACCTCATGTTCGGCCGCCGAACATGGTGGACTTGCGGAAGCACCTTTGGCCCCCGAAGGTGGTCTGGCCAGCCACTTATAAAAGGCCCCTTTTCCAAAAATGGGCGAGTTTTCTCTCTCTATTTTTGGGCATAGGTGAGATTTCGCCTTTCTTTGGTTGATTTTGTATTTTCCTTAAATCCCTTCAAGTTTTGATGAGTTTTTACTTTGTTTTGAAGATTTTTGAGCTTAGATCAAAGTTTTAAAGCTTGGAGACCCTCGGAGCTCGATTTCTCCCAATCTCCAAGTTTGGATCACCTTTCCTCTCGATCTTCAAGAGGTAAGCGTAGATCCTCACCTCCTTTTATGTTTTAAGTAAGTTTTGAGGAGTTTTAAGGGTTTTAATGCATGTTTAAAGTAGATGTAAAATGTTAGGGTTTATGTTAGTTTTATGAGAAATGTGATGTTTGTTGGGGTTTAGGCTAGTTTTATGCCCCTATATGCTTGAATAAGTGTTTATGCATGCTTTAGAATAGTTGAATGCATGAGGCAGAATCGGGTTCTGCCATTCTGGAGAACCCAGGTTCGGCTGCTGAAGCCATGTTCGGCCGCTGAACCTGCCTGGGGAGGCAGCCTTTGGCCGCCTAAACTGCCCCCGAAAGCAAGAACTTTCGGCTTTGGAGGGGAGTTTCGGCCGCCGAACCTGCCTCCGAAAGTGCCTGAATTTCGGCTCTGGAAGGACTTTCGGCTCTGGAAGGACCTTCGGCCGCCGAACCCTGCCCCCGAAAGTGCTTGACTTTCGGCTCTGTGGAGACCTTCGACTGCCGAACCTGCCGCCGAAAGTCCCCTACCCACCCTTCCTTTGCATGTTTTCTATGCATGTTTTATGATGTTTTAGGAGGGTTTTTGGGGAGATGTTTAGAGTCTTGTTAGAGTTTGTTTGGTCCCTCATTTGAGTCCACCTGTATAGGATAGAACCCGAGGAACCAAGGAGGCCAGCAGTGTTAGTTGTTCCAGCGTCAGCCAGAGGTGAGTAGAACTGAACTATGTTTTAAAGTAAATGAAATTTTTAGCATGTTCATGCATCACGAATGCCATGATATGTACTAGGTTGTTTTGCATTAGAATTCACGAATATGATGCATTGCATAATATGATGTTGATGTGGATGGATATTGGATGACCCATTAGCCCTCGATATGATATGTTATGATACGGTATGAAAGTCCAGTGAGGCCTATTCTACGCCCCTGGCACGATGTGAGAGAAAGACCAGTGAGGCCCATTCTACACCCCTGGCACATTGGATATGTTATGCTATGTTATGTTAAGAGAAAGTCCAGTGAGGCCCATTCTATGCCCCTTGCACAATTGGACTATGTAGAGGGTTATTGGTGACAAGTCCATCCGTGATGTTAATTGTTTGTGATGTGATGCATTTCATGATGACATATGTTTATAAACTGTTTTTACTATTCTGCTCACTAGGCTTTAGTAGCTCACCCCTTTTCCCCTAACCCCCAGGTTGCAGGGCCAGAGATAGCTCAGGAAGTCAGCAAGAGTAAAGGCTATGTTATGTAATAGTCTAGTAGTGGACATGGTATGTAAAATGATGTAATGTAAAATAATGTAATAAGGATTAGTATTGTGCTTGGCCCTAATGTATGGTTAATCCCTGTTGTACATGATCTTTATGTAAATGTTTTAATGATGATATATGTTGAACCAAGGTTGATGTATGTAATGTTGACCCAACTAGAGCATTTGATTAGGGCTCTAGTATGGGGTTTGTATGTATAGAGTTATGGTGCATGCACAGGTCAAGCTTGGTACATGGAAAGTTTAAAGTTTTTATGAAAATGTATGATCATGTATGGGATTTTATCAGGTGTACAGGATATATAGTAGGCTTGTTACGGGTCCCGGTGACCTTAAGTCGATCTGGATCCTAGTGCCGGTAGCGGTCCGGTTTCCGGGTCGTTACAGGCATATAAAAGAGGATCTATACATGCAAGCTCCTGAAGGTTACACAGTACCCAAAAGTCAAGTATGCAAACTAGTGAAAAGTCTATATGGTCTTAAACAAGCTGGAAGATAATGGAATATTGAATTGACCTCTAAACTATGTTCCTACTGCTTTAAATAATCTCAGACTGACCATTGTCTCTTTACAAAAGGATCTGGTGATAATTTTTTTGCCCTAATCGTCTATGTTGATGATATGCTAATTATTGGTCCTAATGCACAACAAATTCAAAATGTGAAGACTTATCTGCATAGCATCTCCATGATAAAGGATCTCGGATATGTCTAGTACTTACTAGGGCTCAAAATTGCAAGATCTAATGAAGCGATGTTCCTACATCAACAAAAATATGTTAATGGTATTGTATGCGACACAGGACTACAACATGCAAAGCCAGTTCCTTTTCCCTTTCCAACTGGACTCAAACTCGACAAAGATAAAGGCAAGATCTTACCTAATTTAGAGTAGTATCGGAGGCTAGTAAGATGCCTTTTGTACCTCGTGCTCACTCGGCCAGACATTACTTACTCTACCCAACAGCTTAGCCAATACATGCAAGTACCCAAAAAGCCTCATCTAGATGTCGCCTTACATGTTGTCTAATACCTTGAAGGAAGCCCATATAAAGGTCTTCACTTTCCAGCAAACACATCCCTTCAACTCTCTGCTTATTGCGACTCAGACTGGATCACTTGTCCTACTTCCGGGAAATCGCTTTTTGAGTTCTGCATTTTTCTAGGCTCATCCTTGATTTCCTAGAAAACAAAGAAACAAACAATGGTTAGTCGGTCATCAGCCAAAGCTAAGTATAAAAGTATGGCCACAACTATCTGTGAGCTTTAGTGGATTTCTTATCTTTTAAGAGAATTCCATATAGATTTCGCTCTCCCTATCCCTCTTCACTGTGATAACAAAATTATTTTACACATCGCAGCGAATCCAGTGTTCCACAAAAGAACAAAATACTTGGAGATCGACTGCCATGTCATTTGTAACCAGATCTCTAAAGGATTCATCATCACTCGCCATGTCCCTTCACAACAGCAAGTCGCAAATCTCTTCACGAAACCCCTCGGTTCTAGCAGTTTCCATTTCTTACTTTCCAAGATGAGGCTCCCGATGCTTTTGTTGCCTTCATCTTGCAGGGAGGGTGAAAAGAATAAAAGCAAATCAATCCACTCGACACGGTGACATTTAAGAAGATGAGCAAAAACGATATGTTTAGTGCAAGTTCAAAATGCACCATTTTAGCTTGTTTCCAGAAACCTTTTTTTTTTCTCTTAAATGTATAGCTGTACAAAAATAAACAGCTGGCTATTCTAGATCCATCCTCTTTTCTGTATATATAGGTGTACAAATGAAATAAATCAATCAAAGAAGTTTGACAAATACTATTTCTTCTTTTTCTCTCTTTCTTCTCGTAAGTTTTTCAACTTTTTTTTTCCCTTAAGTACTATCCAAGTTTGATATTCATATATGAAATAGATACTCGCTGAAAACATGTTATCTTTAGAAAATCGTTTCAATACAAATAAGATTTAGTCATAATCCAGTAGATTAGAGATATATGTCTTACATAGTTTTTTAAGTAAAGTTTCTATTTAATTTATGATATTAGTTTTGGTTTGGTTTAGTTTAATATTTAATATTCCCATTTCAATTTAATTTGATTTGCGCCTTGGTTATTACAACAATTTTCCATAGAAAATCGACCAGTTAAACATAAAGAGATGAACGTATGCTTATTATTATAATTTTATGTATCTAGTCGGTTTACTTATATATTTAGTGTCATATTCTTGTGAATTAAATATAATTATAGCCTAAATTATCAAAAACGGTTAGATATAAAAAATAAATAAATATTTACAAACTTTTTAAATTTGAACCATAATTCTAACTTTTTATAATTACAGTTAAAACACAAAATTAATTTAAAGAAATTAAAAATTTTTCTACTCAATTCGGAATAGAATAAAATTAAAATTTTCTAATCAATTCGGAATAGAATAAAATTTTAAAAATAAAAAATACGAAGATTAAAATAGAATCTAGAATCTTAAGTTTGTTTTAAAATTTGAACCTAGAATCTTAAGTTTGTTTTAAAATTCGAACAAATATCGAATTGATAAGGAAGAGTATTCTAAAATTGAATTTAGTTTAAAGTCGGATCACAATAATAAAGAAAAAATATTTATTTAGACTTCATTTATTATAGTCAAATTAAATGTAAGATATAAATAAGATATAAAAGAAAAGCATAATATACAAGCCAATTACATATTAAAATTAATGACAAGCCAATTATATTGAAGAAGCTGTTGAACAAAACAGGAATTGGGCAGGTTTTGATGTGAGATCTAACTTTAATATTTTTAGTAACTTTTGATTGTTTTGGAAAGCCAGATGTGTACAGAAGCAGCATAGGACTGCTTCTTTGTCCAATGCACACAGGGACAGATCTAAGGGGCAAGCATGAGCTGTTGCCACAGCGCGTCGCCCCCTTGAAAGTTTAAGTGTTAAATGGGTATAAGTTACATGAGAGTTTATTTTTAATATATTGTTGTATTTAATGTTTTTATTTTTTAAATAAAAAATTTAAAATTTTTTTATTAATTTAATTAAAATAAAATTTAATCAATTTAAATTTAATAAATTAAAATTATATTTTTATTAAATTTAAAATTAATTCTATTATAATTAATTTAATATAATTATATTAAATTTATTAAATATATATTTTACTCCTATTAGATATAAATATTATATTAATAAATATTTTAATCTTTTAAATATAAATATTTTATTTATTATACTAAATATAAATATAGCGTTTATCTATATGCGGATTTAACGATTCACTTTTAAATTTACTTATAGATTATTTTTTTAAATTTACCTTAAAAAAAAGCAATTATTGTCAAATTAAAATATAGATAATCCTTTTAAATTTACTTAATAACTGTAACTTTTCACTTTTTTTTTTAATCAAAAGTCTATGTTAAGGTGAATTTGGTATGAATTTCCTTAAGTTTATTCAATAAATTTCAAATATTCAAGTAATATATAAAATAAATAAAAAATAAGTAGCAGTTCCACAGGCCACTTTTTTCTAGCACCTTCTTGCATACAACAACCATAATCAATAATATTGACAAGCAAATGAAATTCAAATTGGAAAGGCAAATTGTCGTTTTTCTTTTTAAGAAAAATACAAAAAGTAAAAGCACACTAAAAGGAAAAAACAATAAAGGCCAGTATAGAAAAGAAAGGGAAAGGGCAGCAAGAATCAAGAAAACGAAGATGACCAAGAAATGCTATGCAACCCTTCAACCGTCATCATCAACCAATAGGGGCCTGCCATCGGTTGATGGGAGCAAGTCACGCACTTTGGTCGGTTGTTATCACAACTCACGAGACTTCAATTATTGGACTAATTTGGAAAGTAAGCTACATGCTAAAGAAAAAAAAAAAAAAAAAAAGACAAGAGTGTGTCAGGCAAGTTTTTTTTTTCTAAAGCAAAAATACATTTTAATTCTTAAATTATAAGTTAATAGTCACATAAATTTTTAAAACTTTTTTAATTTAGCAAAATTCTAAAAAAATATTAAATAAAACATTTGGGTTGATTTCAGGTTAGTTTTAGTTTTGTTTTGTTTGATTTTTTTTTTAAATTTTTTAGCAAATTTTCTACACTTTTTTATATATGTCTTTGAGTATTGTTAACGTAAAAAGATCTAACATAAAGACTGTTCAACGATTTTCATTTTCGGTAATTGAATATATTTACAAATTTAAATTTTTAATCAATTTTATAATTTTATATATTTATTCTATATAAATTACTGTGTCGCTCCTGATATTTTTACTCAGTTATGCGATGGAACTAATACATTAAAATATTATCATATATCAAATAAAAAATTATAATACAAACTCAAGATATTAATAACACTAATATTCTCTCTCCTCTCACATACTCTTCCTCTTCAGAAAGCTATCCGAGGACGGATTATTGGGGAGCAGTGGGGAAAAGTCATTTAGGGCGGAGGCAGTGGGCAAGAACTATTTTATCTCAAACACACTACTATTCATATTATTACAGTTCCCAATTTCATTACTAACCTCCCGACGACAAAGTAATTATTAAATACCGGCTTTAATTTGATTAAAGTTGGTTGAAGATATTTTTCTTTCGGTCCTAAAGTTTGACTTTCACTAATGGAGGAGACGACTGTTTGAGAAAGGACCTTATTAGCCCCATTATAAGCCGCAACTATATGTGTGTGTGCCAAATCCGAAGAGCTCTTCCAGCACAAGATGTCCAATTCTAAGCACCATGTTGCAATCCAATTTTTATTTGCCTATGTAAATACCATCACAGCAGGACTTATTGTTCTTCTTTTAATTGTTTACAACTATCTAGTAAGGTGGTTTGCGGTTGCCAAGAAACCTCAACCACCCAAACCCGCCGGTGCATGGCCCTTACTCGGCCACCTCCCTCTGTTTGCAGGATGCCAACAACTTCCCCACATAATGTTGGGAGACTTAGCTGACAAGTATGGACCAATCTTCACCCTTCATATTGGTGCACGCCAAGCCTTGGTAGTGAGCTCTTGGGAAGTGGCGAAGGAGTTGTTCACCACCAACGATATAGCCTTAGCCGACCGCCCCAGTTTCACTGCGGCAAAGTACCTGAGCTACGATGGTGCCATGTTCGGCTTTGCACCATACGGAGATTACTGGCGTGAAATGCGCAAATTGATAACCATGGAGCTACTGTCTAGTCGCCAGCTTGAGTCACTCAAGCACGTTAGAGTGTCTGAAATTGAGAACTTTTTAAAAGAGCTGCACGTATGTTGGATGGAGAAAAGAATTGGCTCAAATCATGTTGTAGTTGACTTGAAACAAAGGTTTAGCGACTTGAATCTTAATTTGATCCTGAGATTGGTTGTAGGGAAGAGGTACGCCGGAACTGCTGGTGGGGGCGACGGGAAGGAAGCCGAGCGGTGCCATAAGGCGATAGAGAGTTTTTTTCACTTAACGGGGGTTTTTGTTTTGAGGGATGCAATCCCTTTTCTTGGTTGGCTGGACGTAGGTGGATATGAGAAGGTCATGAAAAGAACTGCTAAAGAACTTGACGAGCTTGTTAGTGAATGGTTAGAGGAGCATCGCAGTAAGAGAAATTCTGAAGAAGTGGCTAATGAAGAGCATGACTTCATGACCCTAATGCTTTCTGTTCTTGAAGGCTCAGATCATGTTGGTTGCGATTCTGACACCATCAACAAATCAACATGTTTGGTTAGTCTCATACTCTCTAAGAATTCACTATATTTACACCACGAATCCATATAAATCCAATTTAAATAATTTTTTTTTATAAATTAAAATGAAAAATATTGGTATTTAATTTTTCATGATACAGCTAATAAAACTTTTATGTGACAGAATTTAATTTTAGGAGCAAGCGAGACGACAACAATTGTATTGACATGGACAATATCACTATTGCTAAACAACAAAATCACATTGAAGAAAGCACAAGAGGAATTAGACATGATGGTTGGCAGGGAAAGAAAAGTGAACGAATCAGATATCAGCAAGCTGATTTATCTTCAAGCCATAATCAAAGAAGCATTGCGATTGTGTCCACCAGCACCATTGTCAGGCCCTCGAGAGATCAGAGAGAATTGCACCATCAGTGGCTACCATGTAAAAAAAGGCACTTGGTTGTTTACCAATCTCTGGAAGATTCATACAGACCCACGCATATGGCCAGATTCATTGGAGTTTAAGCCAGAACGTTTCCTCACTAGCCATAAGCATATTGATGTGAGAGGTCAAAATTTTGAGCTGATCCCATTTGGAAGTGGTAGAAGAGCTTGCCCCGGAACCTCTTTTGGCCTGCAAATGGTAGCAACAGTATTGGCTAGCTTTCTTCAAGCTTTTGAGATTTCAAATCCTACAAGTGCACCTATTGACATGACTGGGAAATTTGGAATGACAAATATGAAAGCCACCCCACTTGAAGTTCTTCTTTCGCCTCGCCTGTCTCCTGAGTTCTACAACTGGTGAGGGAAATTAAATGTAAAATATATCAGTAGGTGTATGTGGAAAAATGTTTACAGGAATCTACACTCAGCCAATTGGGTGGGCCTACCATGATTTTAGATATATGGCATTTTGGTGTACACACCGATTATAAGTAAGACTCGCTTGTGTGCGTGTATGAAGCAGTCTATGTAGGGGTAAGCACTCATTTGAGCGAATTCTCATGTATGGTATATCTTATCCAATAAACTTAATTTAGTTATTTTTAGAACAGCCATAAATTTTAAAAATATTTATAGTGGCGGATCGAGAAAGAGAAATTAGAGTCATAGAAGGACTCAATTTCATCTTTTCAGTAAAACCTTTAATTTCATTCTCTTCAAAAATATTTTTTATTCATATAAATATTAAAAATAAAGTTCTCAACTTGTGATTTAAAGTAGGTGAAGAAAACTTGTATTAAAAAAAATTTTACGAGTTGAATCAATTTGTCCATTTTAAAAATTTTTATTTATAATTTGAACAGTTTAATCTATTATCTGTAGAAATATTATTTAATTTATTTATATTTAAGATTTTTTTAAAAAAATAATTTAACTCATAATTTATTAAATTAATTTTTCTAAAATTATTTTTTTAAAATATAATAGTTTATGAAGTCCATTGAATGATCTAATTATAATTAAAATTATTTTTTTAAAATTGTAAAATTTGTTCTGATAAATTTAAATAATCTAATATATAATTTTAATCATATAAACAGATATAAATAAAATAATTATTACTTTTTAATAATAAAATTTGATTGTATAAAAATAAATTAAATAGTGAATAAACCATTCACTGTTTAAATATTTTTAAAATGAAAAATAGAATATTAAAGTTGAAATCTTAAAGAGTGGAAGTAATTTTTTTATTAAAAAATAATAAAAAAGGAAAGTATTTGGAATAGTAATTTTATTTATGAAAAAATTACTATTAAATTTTTAAATTTTACTATATATATTTTATAAATTAAATTATTTAGTTTATTTATAAAAAAGTCATTACTCAATTAGTAAGACTTCATTTATTCTCTGAGAGCGTGATATAAATCGTCTCTATGATGTTTATCAAATTCCTCGAGAGTCTTTACAAGTCTTGACTCCTTCTCCCTGCGTTCGTGTTAATGAATTGATTCTTGCTGAGTATATTATCATTATTTTCGAAAAACAGATGAAGGCGGGTCTTCGATTCTCTCTGGACCCATTCTTTGTAGGAGTCCTTTGGTTTCACAAGCTTTTGATTGTCTAGCTTCACCCTAATAGTTGGGGAATTCTCATGGCTTTTCGATTCCTCTGCCTCAATAATCACATTGAACCGAGTATAGCACTTTTCTCCCAGTTATACCAACTAGGTACTCGTAAAAATGAAGAGTTTTAATACTTCAATAGTCAAAAGTACTTAACCATATTTGACCAGATGCCTTCCTCTTTGAAGTGGTGAAAAAATAAATTTTTTGTCCTTCGTCACTAGACGTCAGAGAGTTTTAGGCATCTTTAAACAAGTTGGCATTAGTGAGTGGAATTGAAAAAGGATGGGGTTCGTCCGAGGAGAGAGGAGGACGAAGTTTTAGCCTTTCTCTTTACGATAGCTAAATCTCCAAAGAAAATAGACATCACCCAGGTAGTGAGAAATGCCATTTTATCTTGACAAAGCCATTTGCAGGCAAACCAGACCCAAGGTCCTCACTCGTCCAATCTTCCTAGCCTTAGTGAAGGCACTTCCCAGGCTCGGGATAATAGTATTTCTCTTTCTATCTTTTTTATTTTTCTTACTTACTTTTCCTTTTTTTTTTGTAGATATGGTTAGGTCAAGCAAATTTGCTGAGGCGACATGTGCCGCTCGTAAAGGCAGGACTGTTGTCGTGGTTGCTAGCCCCCCTCTAAGTGTGCTCATCCCTTAAGGAAGGTGATCATGCTTCCTCCTCACTCACCCCCTCCTATAGTGGAAGGATTCGATAAAGAAGGAGCGGGCAAAATGGCTTCCTTTGGAGGATTTTTTTTTTGGATAGACAACATCTTCCTGAGGAGGAGGGTGAGATCGAAGAGGAGGAGGAGCGTACTGAGGATACTTCCACTGACTAGATCTCTAATGTGATAAATGTAGAAAATACTGTTGTAGTGGAGGCTGTTAGGAAACCCAGAGATTACTGCAATCCAAACACGCAACGAAAAAATAAAAAAATCTCTGTTTTCCTTTCCGGGATCTGTGTGCTTCGTTTATTTTGAAAGAAAGGATAAGAGACTAACCTCTTAGACTCGATGAGAAGATACTATTGCGGACTGATGGTGCTGCCTTTTTAACGAACACCCTTTATGGTATCCATAGGAACGTCTTTTATCCTTTTAGAGTACTAGCTCTCTCAAGATGGATAAACTATGTACTCCACAATCTGCAGCTTGAAACAATTTCTCTAAAAAAAGCGTCACCCCACAATTCGCAGCAGGAGTTTTATATGTTTTAAGTCTTTTAGTTTTTCAAGAATTCTTTTCGCAAAAGAGTTGTGTTTATCACCCACTATCACAATCTCGCAGATACTCAAATATTTTACGTGATAGTTTGTTTTGATAAGGAAAACTAAAAATCTTTTATCTCTAACAATTACAAATAGACTGCAGATCTTTTAAATATTATTATCTTATAATAATAATTAATATTAATAATAATAACATCTTTATTATTATTAAATTATACTAATGGACTTTTAGCCCATTAACATGACATAGCACATCAACAATGTTCTTTTGTGTGTGACCCAATAGACTCATATTAATTGGCAATAGGCCCAATCCCACAAGACCCATAAATCATAAGTGGTATATAGCAAGACATTATGACTACCCAACTAATATGAGGATCGATAGTCCGATAAAACCTAATAAATAGAACATGTATTTGTAATACCCGGCTAGATTCCGGCATCGGAATCCTTGCCTTCCGGCGGAATCTCCGTTGGAATCTGGAATTTCTGAAGATGTCAGAGGCTTCTAGAGGGGTAAAATGTGTTTTCTAAAATGTTTTTACTGATTTTCATGGTTTTAAATGAAAAAGATTGGAGTTTTGAAAAGAAAAGACCAAGGAGGTTTTTGCCAGGTTCGGCCGCCGAAAGTGAAGTTCGGCCGCCGAACATGAGTTGGTTTTGGGAGTGCTTTCGGCCTCCGAAAGCTATGTTTGAACAAACCAGGTTCGGCCGCCGAACCTCAAGTTCGGCCGCCGAACATGGGGGTATTTTGCATGCACGTTAGGCCGCCGAAGGAGGTTTGGCTGGCCACCTATAAAAGCCCCTCAGACCGAAAATGGGTGAGTTTTCTCCCCATTCTCGAGCTCAGGTGTGTTCATGTCCTCCTCTAGTCATTTTCATGCTTTTTCTTCAATCCTTCACGTTTTTATAAGTTACATGGTTGTCTTGAAGAGTTTTAAAGCTTGGATCAAGGTTTGGAGAGCTTGGAGACTTTAAGAGTTTGGAGACTTTAAGAGTTTGGGTTCTCCACCTCTCAAGCTTTGGGTCGCACCAACCCTCGATCTTCAAGAGGTAAGTGTAGATCTATGCTTTCCTTTATGTTTTAAAGAAGTTTTAAGCAAGTTTGAAGATGTTTTGATGGTTGAGTATGGGTAGATATGCATGTTAGGGTTTATGTGGGTTTTATGCCCAATGTATGGTTATGAGATGTGTTTGAGCTAGTTTATGCTTGTGGGAGAGTGTATGCATGATTGGGAAAGAGTAAGTGAGATTATGGGTTCTTTTGATGGTTTTGGCCTATGTGGGTCATAAGCTATCTATGTATGTCTTGATGTTGTTTTTGGAGTTTAATCAAGCTATTAAGCTCCTTTGTGCATGGTTAAGGGTTTATGCATGTTTTGATAAGGTTGGGTGCTTGTTTTGGGAGGCTTAAATGCATGAGAAGCTGAGTTCTGCCCTTCTGGGAAGAACTCAGGTTCGGCCGCCGAAGGTGGTTTCGGCCGCCGAACCTGCCTTTGGATGCATGGTTTGGCCGCCTAACCTTGCCCCCGAAAGTTGAGTTTTGGCTTGAAAGTAGACTTTCGGCCGCCGAAGGAAGGATTCGGCCGCCGAAAGTGCCTGACTTTCGTCTCTGGAGTGGGACTTTCGGCCGCCGAAGGTGCTGCCGAAGGTGCCCGAGTTTCGTCTCTGGAGAGAGGGTTCGGTCGCCGAAGGTGCCGCCGAAAGTGCCCTGTCCAGCCTTTTCAAGGTTGTTTTCTATGCATGTTTAAGTGATGTTTTAAAGGGTTTTTGGGGAGTTGTTTATGTATTGTTTAGAGTATGTTTGGCACCTCACTGGAGTCCATCTATGTAGGATCGGACCCGAGGAACCAAGGTGCTTAGCAGTGTTAGCTGCTTCAGAGTCGGTCCAAGAGCTAGTCAAGGTGAGTAGAACATAACTCTTTTAATATCAAGGAAATTGAATGTTCAAAGCATGTTCATGCATCATGAATACTATGTTATGAAATAGGTTGTTGCATTAGAGATCACGAATATGTTGCATTGCATATTACGATGTATGATGATATGGATGAATATTGGATGATCCCTTAGCCCTCAGTATGATGTGATATGATATGACATAATATGACACGATATGACATGTATGGCATGATATGAGATGGAAAGACCAGGTGTGGCCGTATCGCCCCTGGCATAGAGTTATGTGAAGTCCAGGCGTGGCCGTATCGCCCCTAGCATAGAGCATTGTTGGATTTTGTTATGAGATGAGATCTAGATGTAGAGGGCTAATGGTGACAAATTCATCCTTGATGTGTATTGTTTGTGATGTGATGCATGTCATGAAAGCATATGATATAATAAACTGTTTTTCTCTTTAGTTCGGCTCACTGGGCTTTTAGCTCACCCCTCTCCCCTAACCTCAGGTTTGCAGAGTCAGAGATAGTCAGAAGATCAGCAGGTTATGTCTATAGTCAGATTCATGTAATAGATTAGTAGTGGACATGATGTAAGGTAAAGTTTATGTAATGTTGTAAAAGAGTTGTTTTACAAAATGATATTATGTAATTTGTTCAGAGTTGTAGTATTGTGCTTGGCCCGAGTTGGATAATCCCTTTGTACATGAGTTTTATTTTTATGTTGATGTATGTTTTAGACCGAGTTTGACATAGAGTATGCTGACCCTAGGGGTTCTATGAGTTCAGTCATAGTGCATACATAGGTCAAGCTAGTTAAAGGTAAAGTTTTAAATGTTTCATGGAAATGTTTATTCATGTTTGGGGATTATACCGACTGTACAGGATGCATAGTAGGCTTGCTATGGGTCCCGGCGGCCTTATGCCGATCTGGATCCTAGCGCTGGTAGCGGTCCGAATTTCCGGGTCGTTATAGTATTGATCTCTTTGTCACACAATATCTAGTTTGAACATAAGTCATGATCAATGTCAAATTTATAATGTTCAAACTTATGATTTCTCGATCTCTAAGTAGACTGATAAAATCAAATGATATTGATCACATTATCAATTTATTTGAGCACGGCTATGCATTTCTCAGTCTCACTTATCGAGGGGTCCAGAAGATATCTCTCTCAAAGAGAGGCATAAATTCTATCTTGATTGTTCAATATCCCTTACATAATTTCTATTATGCTCAATCATAATCTTTATGATTGTCCGATTAAAGACAATGTTTGGTTATGTCAAAACATAACAGTCCTTATGTTGGAAACTATGACAATCTCAAGTCAAAGGATTAAGACATAACTACTTTGAGATTCACTTATGACAATAACTCATGTAGTGATCTCAATGCAGGTCCATCCAATACTTTATTCTCTAACAAGTATCTATGATTATTGAATTATATCAACATAGACATAATCATCTCATGATTATCAATCAATAATCATACTAGTTATATTTTATTATTATCAACATAATAATAAGTAACTATGGATGTTAACCATTATTGTGTAATATGCAAACCAATAATAATGATAATAAAACCTCTTTTATTAATAACTAAAATGACATACAAAAAGGTCCAAGATAATGGCCTAGGGTAAATACACTAACAGAGACTTGGGAGAAACCTGAAAATATCATTCCTCCTATGTAATTTTTTTCTTTTTAGTGAAAGTTTATTATTTTTTATTATCTGCACACCTAGTGTCTATTTACAACCTTCTTTCAAGACTTTAAACAATTTCAGTTTCTTAAATAATCACTAAGGGTGAGCACCCATCCATTATAATGGTGTTGCATAACCTCCAAACCTGTGGCCTAGCATATACTTGCCTTAGGTCTTGATATATCCTATGGGATTTTTCATGATTTTGGGGCCAGTGTTCACCCTTAACATAGGGCGAGATTCGCCCTATGGTCTTCTATGACCACTTTGAATTAGTGGAGTCATTCCGGATAGTTTGACGGAACTTGCCTTGTGGCCTAACATAGTAGGACCAACGCTCGAATGATCTGGCGAAACCCACTTTGTGATCTGATATAGTGGGTCCAACGCCTGGATGGTTTGGTGAAGCTCCCCTTATGACCTGACCCGACGGAATCTACCTTATGGTCTTATGTAGTAGGACTAATGCTCAGATGGTTTAGCAGAACTCGTCTTGTGACTTGATATAGTACGACCAATACTTGGATGGTCTGGCAAAACCCGCCTTGTGACTTGAAATGGTGGAACCAATGTCTAGATGGTCTGGCCGAACCCGCCTTGTGATATGACCTGGCGAAACCCGCCTTGTGGCCTTATATAGTGGGACCAACACTCGGATGGTCTAGTGGAATCCACCTTGTGACCTAAGATAGTGGGACCAATGCTCGAATGGTTTGGCAAAACCCTTTGATGGGTGTCATAGCCACAAAAAATAACCTATTAAACTATTAACAATTAAGAATTGTATATAGTAGTAATAGCATTGAATCCACAGGGAATTGACATTATGACTTTCCAAACAATGACTTGGGCAAATAAGCAATAGTAATAAAATAAGGGGGGATTTTGATGATGAAATAAAATAAAGATTAAAGCAATGTAAGTGAGTAATAATTAAAAGAAAAACAAATCAATGAGAACAAGCTCTAGTTGAAGTGTATGATCTATTTCAGTTTGGGAATTGATCATTGATACTTAAATTCTTTTATTCATCTCAATAAATTAGTTTTAGTTATGGAAGACGCTCCATATAACCAAATCTCTCCTTAGATTTAGATTAATTAGGAAATGTTTGCTAATTAATCACTAGCCAACAAATCGCCCAAACAACGTCCTTGAAATTTTTACTTATCAACTGTCAACTACTTTAAGTAATAAAAAAGACCTAATTCTAACTGACCAGCTGCATGGTAAGTTTGAGTTAGATTATATAACTTCTTAGTTGTTATACTAATTGTTATTTGTGTTTGAACAACCTAAGTAATTACGGACTTCAAGTATTGAATCTAACAATATACTACTTTGAAATCAAGAGCAATAGGCCCTATTGATCCAATGACAAAGCAATAATAAGATGAAGGACAAAATTTACATAAATATTGAAGAATAAAATATTAACAATGGAGTTTAGATCTCCTAATTTATATAGAAATTGAAATTTCTTCCTAACTTCAACTAGAAATAGAGTATTTAGCCACTCATGGCTTGCAAAGAAAACACAAAAGAGAAAAGAGATGAAGATGTAGATTTAGTGCTGTCCAGAATTGTGATCTAAAGCTCATATGCCCCCCTACTGCGTTCAATGTTGTGTTTACATAGGTGTTGAAACCCTAGCAGCAACCCATTTTGGAATGGAATTCTCCTTTGATTTGATTTTGGATTCCTTCCTTAGATGAGTTTCTTCATGAATAGAAGTCCTTGGTTTAAGGAAGTCCTTGTGCCGCATGTTTGAGGAGATTATAGCGTGGGTCCCGCATCTTTAATGTGATGATCAGGTCTCTAAATTTTCAAATCTGGAATTTTCCTACCTGCTGCTGTTTCTGTGCAATTTGTCGATTTGCCCAGTTGATTTGGGCAAATCGTTCTAGGCAAATCATTGTCTACAGGTTTGGTTAGTTCCGGGTTTCTGTGCAATCTTCTGGCCTCTGTGAAGTACACTGGACAATTTGCCCAAATCATCTGGTCAAGTCAGTTCCTACGTTTTTAAGCCATTTTTCATCAAATCTCCTTTTTTTTTATGCTTTTCTGCAAAATATGATAAAAAATTATAAAATTATTTTGAAAATATTTAATTCAGTACAAATAACTGTAGGAAAATATGCCTAAATTATGTTTGATCACTCGCCTTATGGCCCGACAGAACTCGCTTTGTAGCCTTATATAGTAGGACCAATGCTCAGATGGTCTAGTGGAACCCGCCTTGTGGCCTTTTCTTGTCTTTCTAATCCTTTGTCCTTTTTTTTTTTTTTTTGAGGAAGGCAATTCTATCATCCCTTGTCACTGAAGTGTATAACATATGAAAATACCTCATTAACTTTGTTATTTAAAAAAATATCCTTATATTACAAATATGTCAAGAGTGGGGGACCACTTGGTTCCTTAAATGGGCTAGCTTATGAAGCTTCTAGGTGTGTGACCTCTGAGTCATTAAAAGGTTTCTTACTAGTTCGGTAATTGCATTTGCAGTCTGCTTACTTTCTCTGACCCTCCTTGGATCCTTCCGTTATTATATGTATGATTTCTATAGGTTCTCGATTAAGGATTGTCCCGAGGGTTATTTCCTCTGGTCAGATCTATTCTCTTCCCTCCCCTTCCTTGTGAATTTTTGAAAAATGTCATCCCTTATCAGTCTTTCTATCTCATACTTTAGTTGTCGACATTCTTCCATTCTATGATCATGAGCTTCATAGAAGTGATAGTACTTTATCTTGTCTCGTTTCACCACTTTCTCAATATTGAGCTTGGGTGGCCATCTAATTTCTTTATCATTTTTTTCCTAATTCACATCAAGATACAAGTCCGTGAGTCATTTAACGGAGTATATTCTTATACTTACTTTATTATTGCTCCTTTGCGAGATGAAATAACTCCTGTGATCTCCTTCATATCCTCGTCTCTCGAACTTATGACTTTGCTTTCGATTCGCCCTCTTGTCTTCTTTTAATGTCTAAACTTCGTCATCCAGTCTGATATATTTCTGAGCTTTGTCTATCAACTGTTGATATATCACGACCAGATTTTTAATTAAAGAATCCATGAATTTGATGTTGCAGATTCCTTTCTTCAATGCTTTACGTGTTATCTCATGATTTAACTCTTCTACCTGTATAGTTTTAGCATTGAAACATGAGATGAAACTCTTTAAAGAGTCATCTTCTCCCTAACGAAACTTCTGCAAATCAGAGGAAAGCTTTTTAGGAAGTATGCAAGTAATAAATCTAGATTTAAATAACACGGCAAACTGTGTAAAGTTTTAAATTGAACTTGAACTCAGATGTTGGTACCATTTCTAAGCCAAGCCTATGAGTGTCGATGGAAACACTCGGCATAACACAAAATCGTTTAAGCTGTATAGTTGTCCTGAAGATTACCAGGTGGCTTTTGGGGTTTACCGTTCCATCATATTTGTCGAAACTAGGCAACTTGAACTTGATGGGAAAGGTTTATGCTAAGATCTCTTTTGAAAGAGGCAAAACACCATCTAGGCTGAAATCTTCTTCCTTCTCCTTTTGGTATCTTTGCACGGCTCGTACTAGCTTCCAGTCAACACCTTTCGGAGCCTTGTCTGATTCATTTTTGGACTCGAGGCTGCATTTTGACTGCTTCTGTCTGAGCCCTTGGAGTGTCCATAGAAGCTTTCTCCCTTCTTTCATGGTCCATTTTTTAGGCCTATTCCTGAGTTTTATACTATCCAAGAGTAGCCTACAGCCTTTGAATGTACTAGAGCACCTATTCATTGTTTAAATTATTGAGGTCTGCTTTATTGACCACATGGGTGTGTTTTTTATATTGTCAGGGGCAGAAGAAATAATGATTCCCTCGTTGGTAGCAATATTAGCAGCAGTTTGCAAACTACCAGCCATTTTAAAAGTGAAAAAAGAGAGAGGTTTCTTTTCGAGAAAATGGGCAGGAGACTAGTCGTAATCCTAATAAATAGAATGGATTCAAGGGATTTTCCAGCAACGGAACCAAATGATGTTGCAAAGATTAGGCTGATGATGTGGCCAGAATGAAGGTACATTGTGATTAGTTAGAACCTGCAAGGAAGAGAGTATGAGGTGGTGGTGGATGCCCATGACAGCTACTCCGACTCTCAAGTATTTCTTAGAGTTTTTGTGTAAAAAAATAGTGTACCTTTGCTTTTATAATTTTTCTCCTCTTATACTATAAGAAGGTGGAAAAAAATATAGAATCTCCTAATAATCCGACGATGATGTGGCCGGTTGCTTGATAAGGGATGTCGCCAACTAATAGGTCGATGATCTCATAATTACAGGCGTAATGAAGATACGCCGGACTACGTGTATTAACGGTAACTTAGCGATGAGACTCTCTCAGCTGAAAGTCGGATGAATCTTGATAATAATCTGAGTGTTAGGGTGTCCGTATCTTTCTTTCTCGGAATGGACTACTTTTCTTGCTTACTTGGTCCTTATTATGTGGTTCTATTTCGTAGTGCCAATTCATGGTTTTCTTTGAGCGGCGGTTATATAATATCAATTCTTAAATTAATAAAAAATATATTTTTACTAGTAAAATGTTAAATTTCTAATTCTAAAAATTTTAAAAATGATTTACTTTTAGATTAAATAAAATTAAATAAAATTTAAAAATATAAAAGTTCGAGAATATTTTACAAAAAAATCCAGAACATAGTTTTTTTATGCAACAAATCTCACCTCATTACTCACAAATCCCAGATCAATTTAACCCTAACAATCCCTTTCACATAATCTTAACCTGAACTAGATCAGCTATTTTTCTTAGTTTTCATTTGAAATTATTCATTTTATAAGAATAATAAATTATTAGAAAATTATATAAATTTTAATTTTTAATAAATTTTCTAAGTTAAAAATAACTGAATTATTTCAATAGCTGTTTTTTTAGATTTGCTGTAAACTAAAATATGGGTTTGTGTTGAATTCTCCTGAATTTTTTTAATTTAATTAAAAATAGTATAAAATTAAAATTTTTAAAAATTAAAGAAAATGATATTTTATTATTAAAAAAATATTTTATTAGACTAGAATGTATTTGAACTTAATTAAAAGTTTGAGTGTTAATTAAATAATAAAAATAAAAATGGCCTTATTAAACTTTGACCAAAGGTTGAGGGAGCGATTTGAAATTTGTTTTCCCCATCTTGTAAAACCTCTTCAAATTATCTACACACACTGTTAATCTTTTTAACCGTTGGATCAAAGTACGTCGACGTGGCATATATCAACCGCCTGACCTGGAAACACGCGACATGGAGGTTTTCACGCCGGGAAAACTCCCAAATAAGTTCCGAAACCGTACTCTGCTTCGAGCGTAACTTTGTATTGAAGCTGAGCTCTTCGATAGTTTGCTCTTTGATTTCTCAAATCAGTCGACCATGGGCCGCTCGCGCGCAGTGGCCCGTTCTATTGATGAAGACGCCCACCACAGGTTCGTACTTCAACGATTTCTTCTTCTTCTTCTTCTTTATGTTTCAAAATTGCTGCAAAATTTTTTCCAGTTTTATCAGGAATTGATTGATTGGATGCTGAGAAAGTTTAAGGAGAACGCAAACACTTGCTGAACTTTTCAACTTACTGTTTTTATTTCAATGACGCTTTATTAAACTTGCTACGAAATTGGAAATCATTTTCAATTCTCTTTTCGTTTTAGTCCAGTTACAAGACTATGCACGCGGTTAACTCGCTTCATTACGTTTTCTCTGTGGAGAAAAAAGAAAGAGAGAATTTGATTTTTTGTTGCATAGACTAGATTACGAAGAATTTGTTTTTCTTGTTAGGAAAAGAAAGAATCGATTTGTGTTGTATGGACTAGTTTGCGAAGAATTTGATTTTCTTGTTAGTATTTACGTGTGATTATTCATTTTTTAAAGTCAGAACTCTTTCTGTTAGTAAGGATTGTTTTCTGTTCCCAGAACTTATTCTGGAAGTGAAAAGATGGAGAAGAAGACAAAAGAAACAAAAATGCAAATGACTTTATTTGAGTCAAGTACTCCTACTGTTTTAAGAACAATGAGAATGCTCTACTTTTGTCATGGGAACCTTTGTGGTTGCAATCCTCCAGACTTTCTGATTCATACCTGGTTTTGGAGTATTAGATAGCCTTTTGTAACTTTTTTGGTGTTTATGTTGGTCCATGGCCCTAGATTTGCCTTCTGGCCTTTAATATTTTATCGTCATTGTTGCCTCACTCCTTTCTTCTCTCATCCCCTTGTTTTTTGAGTAGGTCAAAGAGAAAAAAGACAGGTTCCGGTCTAGAGAGTGCGGAGACTGCATCTACGGGTATATTTGTTGCCTTCTGCACACATGCGCAAGCATGCATGCAGGCATGCATAGTTGCATTCATATACCTTTATTCATGTCCCTTATTTCATTGCAGTATGTCAAGAAATGGTTGAAGGGAAAGCGGCACTCTACCACTGTAATTATTGTAATAAAGACATCACTGGCATGATTCGCATCAAATGTGCAGTGTGTCCGGATTTTGACCTTTGCATAGAGTGCTTTTCTGTTGGAGCTGAGGTTACTCCTCATAAAAGCAGTCATCCGTACAGGGTTATGGTAAGACTTCCCCCTCAAACATATATTTTACTGTGTCTTAAATCATCCGTTTATGTGCATCTTTTGAGGTTTAGACAGGTATTTATCATGCCATAGTTGCATTCAAGGATTCTTTTAGCAATATTTGTTATGTAAAACCACATGCGAAAAAATGTGTTTGTGCCTCAAGTTCAATAATTAACTGCATTGCACTTTGGCCTGTGTGCCTTCAAATGTGCACTTTGACTTCGTGCCCAAATAATTTGGTATTTTTGCTTTCATTCTTTTCATCACCTTTATATTTTTCATTCCTCGAATATATTATTCTTTAGTCCAATATGAAATGAAATTGAAATTACGGAATAAACTGTGATTTACTTAAGCCAATATATGTTTGCATTATTTCTTTTCACAGGACAATTTGTCTTTCCCACTCATTTGTCCAGACTGGAATGCAGATGAAGA
This sequence comes from Manihot esculenta, assembly GCF_001659605.2. Classification (NCBI taxonomy): domain Eukaryota; kingdom Viridiplantae; phylum Streptophyta; class Magnoliopsida; order Malpighiales; family Euphorbiaceae; genus Manihot; species Manihot esculenta. The sequence goes on along the minus strand of NC_035165.2, from coordinate 28,046,802 downwards.
GATATTACTCCTTGAGGTATTTCTTTTACGAATTATTTTATAAGGATTCATTTCTCTCTTAAATGCTGTTGATTCAATGTGAATTGGCCTTTATTTTTACAAATGATGGTTGGCTAAACGTATCATATTTTTAGGGTATTGAAATGTATGGATTTGGAAATTGGACTGAAGTTGCAGAACATGTTGGAACCAAGAGCAAGTTACAATGTATTGATCACTATAATGCTGTTTACATGAATTCTCCATGCTTTCCTCTTCCTGTAAGATTTAACTTCATTGAATATGTCATATTTATCCTTGTATGTACATGTATAAAAATTGGCGTGCATATCTAATGGTCATTATGATAGTACTGTTCTGATTTATATGCTTAGGACATGTCTCATGTTATGGGAAAGAGCAGAGAGGAGCTCCTTGCAATGGCTAAAGGACATGTTGTAATCAAGAAAGGTTAGATTCCCATTGGTTTGATCTTTTTCCTGGAGGCTTTTAGTGGCTAGATGTGATGTAGAGATTGGATAACGTTTCCATAACAAATTTGACTAGTTTGCAGTGGTATATTCTTTGGAAATTACATAAACGACATTATTGTGACAAACCATTATTAAATAAATTCACGGGTTGCTGAAATGAGTTTGCATCATTTATGGAGATTACTTCCTTTTGGCAAATTCAGTTGAAGGGACAACCAGTGTTCCTTTTCAGTTGTGTCCTCTATTTTGTAGCTCCTTTGGCATGCTTTAGATCTGTTTTCTTGCATTAATCTAAAGCTCAGAAATTCAATCTTTCGTTATATGGACTAGAGAGCCTACTTGTGCTCATTGTCTTAAAGGTTTATTTCACATTGCTATTGAGAACAGCTGCTTGAATGTTTTGGTTAAAAGCAGCTGAAATTTGCTTTTAAGATATGATATGTTTGGGATTTTTTGGCCACAAAATTACATAACATTTTAAAGCAGTTTGTAATTAATATTTACAAAAGCCTTCTTTTTTGAAAAGTAGTTTTTAATGTAATGCTGAATGGGGCTGAAGTACTTCTGTTGGTGTTCCTATTTTCCCTTTTATCCGGCTACGATGTGAGATTAGATGCTGTATTGACATGTAGTTTTATTGCCACAGAGTTTCCTGCTCTTGGGGGGCTTACACTGGAAGAGGAGTCTCCCTCATCTACAATAATCAAGTATATGGCTCTCCTGCGCTATTTATTGCACTGTGATTCTAATTTGCTAATCCTTGTTGAACTTGAATGTTTTTTATCAGAAGTGAAGCACAACAAAAAGATGTAGTTTGTCAATTGTCATCTAGCTTAAAAGCAGGTATGGCTATTGATGATCTTCATTCTTCACACATTAATTTTTCTGTTTGTCTTGAAGGCTACTTTTTGTGGATTATATGCGAGCAAATCCATTTGTTAATATGCTTTTCCTCTTGATATCAGAATTTGGTCCTTCTATGAGTTCAAGCGGCGATAATACTTTCTCAGGTGCAGTCAAGAAGGCCTCCAATATGGCCCAGATTAAGGATTCCATTAAAGTGGAAGGTATCCTTCCTATAGTTCATCTGCAATTTAGTGTACATGAGAACCATTGCTGTTTGAGAACTGTATTCTTTGAGGGAGTCTTCTTATTTGACTATTGGCTGTCCCTTTTTATTTGGATTAGTGTATCTCAGATCATGACACCTATAACTTTTGTTCATCAGTATTATTGCTCATAAATAGGCTTTATTTGTTCAATGGGATCTGGAATCTGATGTTTGTATTCATGCGCAAGGGAATAATGTGATGGTGGTGAGCTTTAGACATTGTTCTAGAAAAGTTTTTAATTGGATATGCAGTGCTGCTTCAAGGTAGGTTTTGGAGCCTAAAGTCATGGATTGAAATTTGTGAAACTTTTTTTATCGTTTTAGAAGGCCAATTAAGATAATGTAATAATATATCAAGCATTTGCTGGTATGTTGGCTATATATATATGTACTATGTTATTTGGAGAAAGTAATTGTCTCATTTCAAATCATTGGCAGATTCTCAGTCGGACAGGAGTGTTGGTGAGAAAAAACTTAGGATTTCAGGAGAGGAAGGGCCTTCAATGACAGAGCTGAGTGGCTACAATTTCAAGAGGCAGGAATTTGAGATTGAATATGATAATGATGCAGAGCAATTATTGGCAGATATGGAATTCAAGGACACTGACACCAATGCTGAACGTGAACTGAAACTGCAGGTTCTGCGTATCTACTCAAAAAGGTATGTGGACTTGCAATGTACACATAAGAGATACTTGGGCAAACTGGTAGACAGTCACTTCTATTCTAGACATAATGAGATAAATCGGGAAAAATTATTTGGCACCAGGGCCTGAAGACCTTTCTTATAGTTTAACCAGTCCACAAGCAAATGATGATTTTGGTCTTGTACTAGAGCAGTCTTTTGATAGCAGATCTGCAACCCCACAATCTGATACCATGAACTTGTTGATCCTTCTTTTTTGCTGCATTAAGCCTTGGGCATTTACTGCTTAAGCTTGAAAGGTCTTAGGAGAAGGAAATAGTTCAGTAGGTGTTAGACTAGAACTCAATGTCATGACATTTTAACTTTAGAACCTGTTGACAGGCTGGATGAGAGGAAACGTAGAAAAGATTTCATATTAGAAAGAAATTTACTTCACCCTGATGCATTTGAGAATACCCTTTCACCTGAAGAGAGGGAAATATATCAGCGTTACAAGGTCTTCATGAGGTTCCACTCAAAAGAAGAGCATGAAGAGTTGATGGAGAGGGTTATTGAGGAACATCGGATTGTTAAACGAATACAGGTTCTTCAGGTTTGGTGCATTTCTGACACTTGACCTCTGCATGCTTATCTAGTTGATCATACCTGGCATATTATGGTCATTGCTACAGTAGAGTTCTATCAATAGAATTAGCTTTTAGGACTAAATGATACTTCAGCAAACTATTTTTCATTGTCCAAATGCATGGGCTTTGAATCGATTTCTTGACAAATTTTAGAAAATTATTTTTTGCTTATAACTTAATTAGACTTGTATGCAATGAATTTTTTTCATCCTTCTCACCTAATGTTCTACATTTTTGCTAGTTTACTGGTGTGTATTTGACAGATATGCCGTGTTATTGGACTTTGGAGACCTTTCTGTATGAGTGTTATTATTTTTTTCTTTACTTAATTCCATGTTAGTTTGGAGCAAACATTTTCCTTCTGGTTGTAATCTCATTTCCCTTTTATATTTCTATAGCAAAAAATAAATATTATCCCTAGAAAATCTGTACCATTTTTTCTCGATCCAAAATGTCCACATTACTAGCAAAAAAAGAACAATCACAAATGACTCGCATATTTTCTCCCTCCAAACCTTCTCCTTTTCAAATAAAAAAACATCTTCAGTGTACCTGTCAGAAATCTAATTCTCCTGGTAAACTCCAAAAGACAATTCCAAGTAGTCCAAGCTGCACCATTGTGTAAAAACAAGTGAGGAAAGAATTACCAGTGCTTACAACACATTTCTCCTCCATTGAACAATTTTTCTTTCCTTCTATGAATGATAATTATTGAAAAATACTAAAATTATTCTTGACGAATTAGTTAACACAGATACACTAGGCTTTAATAAGAGATCAAAAAGGTAAAAAGAAAAAAAAAAAGTGTAGCTGTTTTCTCTTGGAATTATTGAGCAATTCTAATGACGAGATATTGTTTGCAGAACACTTTAGGTAACTGACTTGAGCCCATTTTGTACTCATTCCAAATGAGATGTGATCTTTATGTAACATTCGAGAAAAATAATTATGCAGGAAGCTAGAGCTGCTGGCTGTCGAACAGCTGCTGAGGTGAATAGATTTATCGAGCAGAAGAAAAAGAAGGAAGCTGATGAAAGTGCAAAAAGAGTGAAAGAAAGTGCAGTGGCTGCTCTAAGTGGTAAAGTGTTGCAGAGGCCTAGTAATCTTAAAGGAGAAGTTGATGGCAGTCCTCGTGGAGTTGTCAGGGGGTCCACTGGTTTACATATTGGTGGGATTGACTCACCTTCGACTATTGCAAATAAAATCTCAAGCTCCTTAGATGATTGGGATATCTCTGGATTCCTTGGGGCTGATTTGCTCTCTGAATCGGTATGATGCTGTGCGGCTGTTTCAACTTTATTTTAGCTATGGTTAATCAGCAAATGAATCCACCTTTTTCCAATCTGCAATTATGAGTAGATTTTAGTAACTATACACAGCCTTTTAATCAAGTGTCAATTATAGTTAAACTTCATAGGACATTTGACAAAACTCCAAATTGCTGATATGGCAGATATTTTTCTTTAAACACATCAAGTATATTTAAGAGCCGGCTATCTTTATTTTTTTTTCCATACTTTTTATTTTTATGAGTAAATAATTAATCATTTTAATAATATTAGATTTTTTCCCCTGGTTATTACTTGTTAATAACCATCTCATATGTAATTGTATGAATTATTTTTTATTTGAGTGTATGACATGTTAACAACTTGGGAATTTAAGTGCATATCCTTGCATATTTGGTTATAATTGACTAAAGTAAAAGAATTGTTGTGATTGCAAATTGGAAAAAATGTTCAGATTTTTTTTTTTTAATGTTTAGTCTCTTGGTTCAATTGTGCCCTGCTGTTTTAGTTGTTCCAGTTTTTTTTATTTGTCTGTGGTATTCTTGCATACAGGAGAAACACCTTTGTGGCGAGTTGAGAATACTACCTTCACAATATCTGAGCATGCTTCAGAAAATGTCAGAGGAGATAATGAAGGGTACTGTTAGCAAGAAATCTGATGCACATAGCTTGTTCAAGGTGGATCCAAGCAAAGTTGATAAAGTTTATGATATGCTGCTGAAAAGGGGATTGGTCAAGCATGACTAGGTATTATATTTCCATTCTCGTTTACCACCTTGTGCAAATTTTGTCTGTGAAAAATGAAAATGTCCAATAGCTACATGCATCTGGTGTGTTAAATTTCTTCTCAGCAAATGTTTATATGGGAACTATAGAGCTTCTTTTGTAGGGACATTTTTTGATCAATGGTAAAGTGGCCTAATATTTGCTGATCCAAGGATAAGACATTATGGATGCCGAGTGTTGTGCATGTTCTCAATTTGCGTTTGCCTCTAGATAACATTACAAATTGTTAAGAGCTACAGATGGATTGTTATCTGAGGAGCTTAGAAACAACAATAGGATAAATCAATATTTCTCCCCCCATGAAATTTTACTCGCCTTAGATATGAATCAATTTAGTTCTCCTTTGCAATCTTGGTCATTTTAGGCCATGTTTGATTGTGGAAAGCAAGGTCTGTATTGTAGAAAATTCTTCAAAGCAAAAAATGGAGTTTGGTATTTAATTATAGAAGTTTTCCAAATGGAAATTTAGGAATCAATTTTTTCAAGTTCTCCAAATTTACACCAAAGTTTGAGAAAGTATTCTATGTAGAACATTCTTCCGAGAAAAGTCAGAATTGGAATTTGACGATCAATTATAAAAGTTTTCCAAATTTACCAACATATGAGAAACTATGCTATCTTGTTTTCAAGTTTCCTTGTTTTCCAACAAATTCAGTTCTTTGTTGCTGGATTCAAATCCCAGTAACAACGTATCTTTGTCCCTCTCTTACGTTTATTTATTTATTTTTCGTTGGGGCGGGGGGGATTACTCATGCCTCCGTAGATTTGTTTTCATTGTGCTTAACCTGATCTTTCAAGAAGTCCATTCTAAAATCTTCCCCCTTCTCCCTCTCTCTCTCTCTGAGTTCCAACCTAGTGATGCGGTCAGTCTTGTAGGAATCTTTATTTTGCTTAGATTTTTTTTTTTTGTAGGATATCTTTATCTGCATTCTGAATAATTGTTTGCTGTCCTCCTTTGGAAGGACTGCTGGCGTATAGCTGAAGAAGTATGACCTGGTCTTATCTGGAATCCTCAATGTGGTCATTTTGAACCCGTGCGTGCTTCTAGGTTTAGATAAACCATAATGGAATGGGGTTTATATTTTATCCCCATTTTTCTTTTTCTTTTTTTAAAGCAAGTTCTTAGTTTATTGTGTTATATATAAGAGAGAAAAGAGTTATTAAGTGGAGGTTGATGAGGTGGCATTCGAAGGGTAGGAAAGGAATTAAGTAGGTAGCTGAAGAAGTTAGGTTGTTATCAAGTAGAGGAATTAGTTACTAGCAGTTCTGGAGTCTGCTATATAAATCAGATATCATCTCTTGTATTGGATTCCAAGGTTTATCAAATATTAATCCGTTTTTCTTTCTTCTATCGCTCTCTCTAATTCTCTCTACTCTGCATTTCTCCCCTTTCTTTCTTCCCCTTTTCTTCTATTTTGTCTCCGCATTCCTCTCTTTTTGACTTGTCAGGGATTCAATCCTTAACATATTGATGGAAAAATAGACGAAGAAAGGAGGGTTCTATTGTATGCTTATGCCGAACACATCTTAGAGTGCAAACTCCAACCAACCAGACAGATTATAACCAGCATTAAAAAAAGGCAAAAATAAAAAGTAGAATTTTGCTCATCTGCATTAATCATTGTGTTTCTTTTCATCATCTTTTGAGTGCAAAAATGGGAAAGTAGGATCAATGCTGCAGTATTTTCTTCTGATCCTGAAGAGGGGCTAGAATAATCAAATTCAGTTTGTGAACTAGTTGCTTTTGCCGAAGCTTCTGATGTCCATTTATTGGAGAGGTAAGCTATTGCTAGAAATTCATAGCTGTTGGAAATCAGAGAAGAAAATAGATATTTAAAATTAAAACTAGATATCTAAAACCAGTCACAGAATTGAGAAAAACAGAACAATCTCAACAAATTTCTCTAACTCTCTCCTCTACGTAGGAGATATGATTTCATTCAATATATAGCCAAAATAAGGTGATTACACATATTACAATAAAGTTTATCATCTCCGACAAGTAAAGTAACAAGACATGGTTGGGTGTGGGGGAAATGTACCTAAAACAGCTACTTAAACACAGCAACATTACATCAGCAAAAAAAAATATATTTTTCAGAATATAATTTTAGCCTTGATTATTTTAGCCTTAAATCAAGGAACCAAGTATCTAGAAAAAAATTTCATTTCAGCCAGATTTTTTCTTGATACTCTAAGCTCTTCTAACTTAAATTCAGATAATCTGTTTTTGCAGGAATCAACTTCAAAAAGTAATTCTCCTTAGTTTAGCTTCTTTCAATTGGATGAAACTTTACAACGGTTTTCTTGATTCTCCCATGTGCTTAACATGACTTTTTGTAACCGAGCTAAAAAAAAATTTTGCTACTGAAAGCATGAGGAACTTCAGTTTTCTTGGCTGGACTTTTTTTGCACCAAATAACTTTTGCTCTCTTTGTAGTTGATTTAACATGCCTGAACTCCTCCTTAATTTCATTGCTCCAACTATCTACTTTTGAGGCTTTAGCATCAAAAACAGCAATATTGCAGTGCCCTTCTTCAACACCAATAGAAACAATTTTCTGAGCTGGAATTTTATTTTTTTCCTTTGTCAACTTAAACATCAAATATATCTCCCAAATTTAAAACAAAACAATTATTTTTCAATCTTGTTTTAGCAATCATACAATTATGTGAATCATAAATAGAGCACAAATCTCTTTTAAATACCACAAAATACCCCTTCTTTATCATTTGGGCAACACTAAGAAGATTCTGATCAAGCTTTGGAATAAACAAAACATTTGAAATGAGCTTCATACCTTTCTCTGTTTGAAATGAAATTGAGCCTTTTCCTTCAGCTTGAACAATTTCTCCATTTCCCATTCTAATTTTAGTCTTGACAGATCTATCTAAAGAACTGAAAAAACTTTCATCATTTACGATGTGATTTGTACAACCAACATTCCAAATGTATTTCTTTGGTGACATATACACTTGGGTTGCAACAAATAAAAACTCTTCATCTTCTTGATCATCACTGAAATTAGCTTGCTGAGCAGGCTGCTGGTTTTGATTCTGCTTTATTTTGCAAAATCTTTCAATGAGATCTTGCTTCTTGCAAAAACTACACTGAGCCTTTTTCTAGCATCTATCTTCACTGTGATTTGTCTTCCCACAAGTTTCACAAGGCGAAAATTTTCTTCTTCCATAACCATCACTATTTTCTGCTTCATTCTCCTTTTTGCTTGATGAAGCTTTTCCTTTGTGCTTGGCTTGGAAAGCTTGGAAGGCTCCTTCAGTAACTTCTTCACTTTGAAGTTCTTTGCTCCTGTACTTGTAGCTTGGAGATCAACTTTGCAACAGTAAGCGCTGTTAAGTCACAAGACTCTTCAATAGTTGAAATCTTGGACTCAAATTTATTAGGAACACTTATCATGATTTTCTCCACTACTTTCTAATTTCGAAAATTTTCATCATGAAGTCTAATTTGATTGGCGATCTCCATAAGCTTATAAGAATAGTCTTTCACACTTTCTTCTTCCTTCATCTTCAAAAGCTCAAATTCTCTAGGAGTCTAACAGCTTTGACTCTATGACTTCCTTCAAATTCTTCTTTTAATTTATTCCAAGCCTTCTTGGCTGCCTCACAAGCCTAATCCTTCTAAAAATAGCTTCTGATACTGCAGAATGAAGACAAGTAACTTTGGGACTTCTAGTCACCAGCTCATCATGCTTCTTGATCTGATTCAAGATAGCATTTGCTCTTAAAGGTTGAACTTGTTCTCGTCCTTGCTTTACTACATCCCAAAGATTAAGAGCTTTTAAATAAGTCTTCATTTTGACAGTTCAAACTTGATGAGCTTCACCTGCAAAAACTGGAGGTCCATTTGCCGGAAAAGAACTACTACTAGAAGATATCTTGCTGATAAACTCACAAATTTTTTTGTAAAAGAAAACTCTCAAAATGTCTCTTAAAAACACAAATACAGGCACAAGCACTTGAGATGAGAGCTCTCTGATATCACTGTTGGAAATTGGAGAAGAGAATAGATATTTAAATACTGAAATTTGATATTTAGAATGAAAACTAGATATTTAAAATCAGTTACAAAACTGAGAAAACAGCACAATCTCAGCAAATTTCTCTAACTCTGTCCTCTACGTGGGAGATATGATTTCATTCAATATATAGCCAAAATAAGGTGATTACACAGATTTACAATAAAGTTTATCATCTCCAACAAGTAACAAGACATGGTTGGGTATGGTGGAAATGTACCTAAAACAGCTACCTAAACTCGGCAACATTACATCAGCAAAAAAAAATAATACATTTTTCAGAACATAATTTTAGCTTTGAATCAAGGAACCAAATATCTAGAACAAATCTCATTTCAGCCAACAATAGCTACCATCTAAAACACCTATGTTGCATGAGTATCGAGTGCCTTTGTTAATTGTTGAGTCATAAAAGATAGCTTTTAATATTTTATCTTTCTGAACAAAATGAAAATATTGGTTTAATATATATATATATACACACACACACACACACACACACATTAGGAAAGGCAGTGAAGGTGTAAGATGTTATTATAGTGAGTATATTCTTTGTTCCTTTTCCACATTCCTTTTCTTCAAAACCTTGAACGTTACTTGTGTATTTGGGAAAGGACTGTGTACAAATGCCATTTTCATGTACCAATTTATTCTCATTCACCCATTTAAGAAGTGCATGCTTTCTTTCTAAAATATTTTTTATGAGATTATATTTGCGATAAAATAATGTTATTGAAGATTATGGACACCTGAGGTAAATTCCTTTCATGTGATCATTTCTTGGTCTAACGTATACCTAACTTTTGAATTACTCACGCAAATCAACTAATTAATAGAGCGCTTGCTTTCTAATAAGCATTCATTGAAAAAGCTTCCATTTTTCATGTTACACTAAAGCTCTGTTTGTTTGTAAAAAATAACTTATATTAGAAAAATATTTTCTACAGAAAATATTCTTTGTGGAAAATGTTTTTTCATGGAAAATATTTTCTATCAAAATTAATTTATTTTTTCATTGTTTATTTTTAATTTAAAAAATAAAATATAATAACAAATTTATATATTGTCTTAAGAAGATTTTCAAAATGTAGAAAATGGTTTTATTTTTTGAAAAGAGTCATTTTCCTTAAAATGACTTAATTTTTTTTTTTTTGATCGGGAAAATAGTTTACGTTAACTAGATTTTTTGAGCACCCCAAACGCCAGATAATGTAGAAAATATTTTCTAAGAAAATATTTTCTTTAAAACAAACCAAGCCGAAGTTATATATGGTATCTTGTTTGGCAAGACTAACTATTTTAATAGTTAATAGTTGTTTTTGTCATTGTTAGCTAAAAGTTCAATTTCTATAAAGTAGTGAAAACACTAACCACTACTTTTAGAAGTTGTTGCAAACAGGGTCATGTAGTGAGGTGAATAGTGTTAATAATTACAAAAGTAATGTTAATGGTCTAGTAGTTACAGATGAACGATGTTAATTGATGTTTACAATGTGTGTGTAAGCTTGGATGGAGAGGAAGGTGTTCCCTTCCTTTTATTCCTTTCCCTTTGTCTGCCAGTGACGTCTGATGGCCTCTCTGCTACAATGCCACCTGTTTTTGTCACGCAGGTCCGTATGTACGGAAGTGTCATACCCTTTCTCCACGCCAGGCGGCTATTTAGTTCCCTTGGCGCGCATGCGGTTAGGACTGCGAAGTGATTGAGCCTGCTATCCTTCATCACGTCACATCATCGGACTGGATATCTTCTCATCGGACCTGGGCTCGGACGACTCGGCTTGCCTCATGCGTCTGGACCAAGACTTAAGATGATGGACCGGTCAACTAAAGAAGGCCCCATGGGCTTTGGATCGGTGCTGCTTTCTTGGGTCTGGCCTTGCCTAGGGGTTGCGAGACCCGGCGGTCATCATTAATGATTTTCAAGGAAGAGTGAGAATTAAACTTCTATGGTTAAATGTGTTTATTATACCTATGTGAATGATTATACAAACTAAACTTATAATGTTAAGTGAAGTATATATTGATAAAAAAAATTATTCAATAATTCTTTATAATAACGTTAAGAATATTTTTTTTTTAATGTTAAGAAAAATATTTTCAATCAGACACTAATATATAAAAAAATATTTTGCATTATAATAATATGTTTATTAAAACAATAATATTTATTGATAATAGTTGCAGAAGTAACACCACTTTCTTAAGAAAATTCATGTTACAAGCTATTACTCCACTTGTTCTTAGATTGATAATTTTAAGTGCAAGTAGGATGAATGATTAATTGATTTAAAGCTAATCTTGACGTATAAAACATAGTTAATGAAGAGCAAACAAGTTGCCATGTGAACGCTACTTTGCTTTTGCAAGCTAAATACTGAATCCTGTAATAGCCCCAGAATCTTAACCTGAAACCCCCAACGGCGTATCTTTCTCTGTTGTTAGGTGCTATGGTGGTGATACTTTCCTTTTTAACACCATCAATCTCTTTTCTTTTGACATCAAGAAAGAAATAAACAAGTACATCCGAATCTGCTAGAGCATGGCCTGTAATTGGTCACCTTCCCTCCTAGCAGTGTCATTTCCACTTCACATAATCTTGAGGAATTTGGCTGACAATTTATGGGCCATATTCACCATGAAATTTGGCATGCATCCCACATTGGTTGTAAGCAATCTCGCTAACGAGTGCCTTACTACTAATGACAGTTTGTGCCAGTCGTCCTAAATCTCTTGCCATGGAAATCCTAGGCTATATCTTTTCTATGTTTAGCTTCACTCCTTGTGGAGAGTATTGGCTGTAAAAGAGTTGCACAGGCGATGGATGGAGAACAAAAAAGTAGCTCCAATATATTTGTGGTGGAGATGAAGAAATGGTTTTGGGATGTAACCTTAAATGTGATACCCAAGATAATAGTAGGGAAGGGATATGCGAAGTATACAGAAAATGGTGATAGGGTGCTGAAAGGAGCTATGGATGGCGACATGCTCTCTGGGATTTTTTTGATGTATCGGGTAAGTTTGTAGTGTCTTATAAGCTGCCATTTCTAAGATTGGCTGGATTTTGGGTGGAGCTTGGAACCCAATGAGGAAGACCGCAACAGAGCTGGACCATTTATTGGAAGGATGGGTAGAGAAACACTAGCAGAAGAAAGCTTCAGGCACATTCATGATGAACAGCTGGTGCAGATGATCTTTCCAGTCGAGATGCTGATACCGTCAACAAAGGTACGTGCCTGGTATGCCAACTTGAATGTTGATAGTTGTGATAGAGATATCAAAAACACACATGAACAATCTGTTGATTATCTTCTTGAATTCATGTAGGCTTTTTATTTTCGCAATCTCAGACACAACAACCATTACAGAGACTTGGACACTATCATTATTTACTCAAAACTATGATGTCTTGAAGAAAGCCAAATATGAACTAGACATCCATGTCGGTAAAGACAAGTCGGACATGAAGAATTTGGTTCATCTCCAGGCCATCCTAAAGACAAGTTGTATCATGCTGCTCCATTGTCACTCCCACATGAACCCATGCAAGACTACTCTAGGAGGCTACCATATTTCAGCAGGCACACGACTTATTGTGGATGTTTCAAAAATTCATCAAGATTCACGGGTGGGTTGGATCAAACCGAGTTCTCAACCTGAGATTTCTTCTCGGAAGAATGTTTCGAAAATTCATCAAGATTACTACGTTGATACATATTAAATCTAGATATCACAAACAGAAAAAAAGAAAACCTATTGTATTTTCATTAATGGGGAAAGAGAAATATTAGACTATGTGCTAAGATCTATTGCATGCACAGAAGCTAAATGGAAATTTCCATTTACTGTCTAGTTTCTATGGAGACGATTATTAGTTTTTTTTTTTTTAAATATTTTTGATGTTTTAAAAGTTTATTAATCAGTTCATCATCGGTTAATTTTGGTTATTAAATATTTTATAATTTAATTTTTATATTTTAAAAAACTCATTAATTTATCCTTACGTAAAAAAGTAAAAAATTTATTAATTAGTCTTTTAAATTGAAAATATTTTAAATTTTTTTATAATATTTAATGATTAGAATTAATAAAGAGTTTAATTAATGGATTTTTAAAATATCAATAATATTTTATTCTATTTTTTAAAATTAGTAAATTAATTAATAAATTTTTTTATGATATAAAGGTTAAATGGAAAACTTTTCAAATTAAAATTACTCAATAATGTATGGATGGATCATAAATAACTATTATAAGTTTATGCGAGAATTTTTTATATGTATATAACTAGTGAATGAATAAGTGATATATTATTTAAAATTATAATAGGTTTAACATTTAAATTTAAATTAATAATGTTTCATTGATTAAATTTACAGATTGTAAGAAATTTCTTACATGTGGCTATTATAATAAGACATTTGTGAACCAGAGTCATTAAATTTTTAATGGAAAATATCCTGGTCTGATAATTTAGTTTATCAACTGTGTCGTTTTTGCTTGTCTCTTGCATATGTATGAGATTAGGTGAGCTAGTGTCCTTTTACATCGATGACTTCACTGCTTACCTACATTCATTAACTATAAATTGCGGAAAATTAACCACTGCTTTTTATATTAAGGCTCTGGTCTAAAATAATTTATATTTAAAAAATATTTTTTATTAAAAATCTTTTTTAAAAAACAGTTTTTAATGAAATAATTTTTTATTATTATTTAATTTTAATTTAAATTATAAAATTTATTAATAAATTTATATGTAAAGATTTTAATAAAAATTTTAATGTGTGGAAAATATTTTTTTTTAAATAAAAAATCATTTTTTTAAAACTAATTTATTTTTTTATTAAAAATATTTTTTAATAAATTTTTTTGAATATATAAACATAAAAAATATAAAAAAATATTTTCTTATAAAATAAACCAAACCTAAGAAAATGTCTAATCATGCATTAAATTAAAGAAGCGTCTTTCTCTCTTTTTTGTTTTTTGGAAAAAATTTTCATAATTTAATAAATTTTGGAAGACTATATATATATATATATATATATATATATAATCTAATAGCACCCTTGATTGGTGTAACTTTTTTTCTTTCAGTTTTAGTACTTACCTGGATCTCAAAGTTGAATTAATTTCAGTTTTGGAGTTAAAATGTCAGACGGGATATATTCAAAGGGCATGGTGTAATTAAACTTTTAAATAGTAACTCAACTTGCATCCAACCAATAATAATATGAAAAATCATCAAATCATTTAAAATTAACGCCCAAAAGTCTATATATATATAGCCGCCAACATATACATGACGTATAAGAAAGCTTATTTACTGATTGAATCACCATCGCAATACTCCTAGATTATTCTTCAATTGCATTCATCTTACTTCATTAACTCTCAGTTCATGCAAGCACCAAAATTTAAGTGATGTCATTTGAAATCTTTTAACCGCTTGATTAGAAAATTATTTGTAAAACAAAACAACAATGATGTGGATTTAATATTTTGTAGCAACCACTCCACATTAAATCTTATCTAAATAAATCTTTTTCTTGTATTCGGATTTTTAATAGTAATGTTCTTTACTCTACTCAATAGGCGATACAACGACTATTTGCTTGGATGCTGAAGACGTCACACATCCACGATCAACTCTGCTTATTATACATCTCACATCAACAGATTACGGTAATATTAAATTGTATATAATAAGTAGTACGAAACTATTAAATAATTTATATTAATAATTTTGAATTAACTATAAAGTGAATTTAAAAGTTATTTGAATTAGTTTGAAGCAAACTGTTTTAATTAGTATTAGAATTACCTTAAATTAAATAAATTGTGCAGAACTAGTAGACCTGCAAGGAGAGGACTACTCGTTTGAAACGAGATAAAACCGTGTGAAATACTAGCGAACAACAATATTCAAGGGTCCGGTTCTATTTAGCAATTGTATTCGATTCAGTTGCGGTCCTAATTAGCAATGGTATTCAATTCAATTACGATAAATACGTCGCAAATTTAACGGGATCGAGTATAACGATTTGCTGTTACTTGAATGCGAAAAACGGTTTCAGATCGATGAATTATGATAATTTTGAATTGTATATAATAATTAACACGAAATTATTAAATAACTTGAATTAATCTTTTTGAGTTAAGTTAAAAGTTAATTCAAAATTTATTTAACTCAATAGGCCGAACTGTTTGAGGCGAGGATCGAATTATTGCCAAATTACCGGTCATGAACCAGTGAACCTTGATCAAAAACGTATTTGCTGAGCAGGGGAGATATGAGTCATCTCACTATGCATGCATGTGTCTAAGGCGGTTTTATCTTCCTCCTTTGTCTGCTTGTACCAATAATGTAATTTATTACCCTTGAGGTGTAACAGGTGCTTGCACATTTTCTTCAGGAAGTGCAATGTAGGCAATTCAAGACAGCTTAATATAATCTTTTTAATGAAAAATAAAAATATATAAGAATTAAAGTCCCTTTTATTATAATTTCTAAGAACAAACCAATAAACCATATCTAATTTCATTTAAAAATTAATTAAATTTTATATCATACTTTTAATTTAATTTTATATATAAAAGAAGTAGTAAAATTTATTCAATTGACTTCTATGTTATGAATGACAAGTAAAAGAGTTTATATTACAGTAAAACAAAGACTAGCAAAAATTATTTAGTAATTAAAAGTTTATGTCTATGAGGTAAATTTTTTTAATAATTTATTTATAATTTTGAACATGATGTGAATTTATGAATGTAAGATGCACACCCAAATAATAAAAGTTAATTTTATTAATCACTTAAATTTATTTATATTTTATTATTAAATTATACTATTAAATTTAACAAAAATATTATATTATCATTTTAATTAATATCCTAAATCAATATTTTATAATTACTTAAAAAATAATTGTAAAAGAGTAAATTTTACAAATTTTAACAATTATACTTTTACTTTTTTTAATAAATATATTCTGAAATTTATTTTTCGATTTGATTTGATTTTTAGTTTTAATTAAAACTACCTATAGATTCAAATAACACATTTTTAAGAATCGATAACTTATTTTTTAATTTTTTAAATTAATAAATATAATGTTTTATATAGTTATAGATCATAAGTATTGTGATTATACTAATTCTAAAAAATCAAGAATTACGGTTATCTCTATATGAAAAATTAGTTACATTTATTATATCCATTATGATCGAATTGAAAGTTAATAATTTAAAATGATTAAATTTATTAAATAAGTGGTAAATTAAAATTATAAATTAGATTGAATTTAGTTATTTTCAATTAATTAGACCGATTGTTTATTGCTTGGAGTGAATAAGATAAGTTTATAATTAATTTTGGGAGAGTACTCTAATCTTTGATTTTCTATTTTATTTTATATCTTGTGAAAACTTAACTAGCCATCTTAAAATAATAAACTGACGATTAAGCTGGACCTACAAGATTATGGAGAATCTTATATATAAAGATGTCTTTTATGGAATGAACAGTAAATATGTTGAAGATTGATTTAAAATTAGCACGTTAACTTAGTTTGATTTAATATTTGTTAGTTATTTTTTATTTAGATTTTTTAGGTTTTACTTCTGAGTCAAGTTACTTCATCGTAATAATTATCTTCTTATTTCTGTTATTGATATTTTCATTGTAATGCCTATTTAAAAGCCACCGAATCATAAAACAGATTAAACTGCCAGATATATTACAATCTCTGAATAAAGTCATCAGTTTCCAAATTCAGTTTGCTAGTTTCAATTAGCTATCTGGTATGTTTTTTAATTTCAGTATCATTCAAATTTAGATAACTAATTTTATCCTCTATTTTCTGCAATTGTCAATTCACTTTCCCTAATAAAAGTAGCATCAAAACCTTGTTCGTTTAGAATATTGGGCGTTAATTCATAGTATCAAATGACAACGCTGTGAGTATTTTGCAATCGGCAATTCATGTTTTCAAAGGTGAAAATTTTGAATTCTGGAGTATCAAGATGAGAACTCTATTTAAATCTCAAGATTTGTGGGACTTGATTGAGAAAGGGTATCCTGAAGCAGATGAAGAGACTAGGCTGAAGGATAACAAGAAGAAGGATTCTAAAGCATTATTCTTCATTCAACAAGCTGTGTATGAGTCAGTTTTTTTTCAAAAATTGCAGCAACAACTACTGCTAAAAATGTTTGGACGACCTTGCAAACGGCGTACTAAGGCAATTCTAAGGTAATCACATTAAAACTTCAATCCTTTTATCGTGATATTGAAACCTTGTAAATGAAGAGTGGAGAAATGGTGCAAGATTTTCTCTCAAGAGTGGCTGCAATTGTTAATCAAATGAGGTCTTATAAAGAAAAAATCTCTGATCAAATTATTGTTGCTAAGGTATGGAGGAGTTTAACCCTAAAGTTTGATCATGTTATGGCAACCATTGAAGAGTCTAAAGACTTGGCCACATACTCATTTAATGAATTGATGGAATCATTGCAATCTCATGAAGCGAGATTATGCATATCAAACGAAAAGAATGAAGAGAAAGTCTTTCATGTAAAAAGTGAAGCAGTTGGCAAAGAACGTGGAAAGGAGGATACAGAGGCAGAGGAGGTCGTGGCAAAAACAATTGTGGTAAAGGCGATGGACAAAGAAATGAGCAGCATGAATAATGAACAAAGAATTAAGGAACTAGTAAAAGCAGTATTCAATGTTATTGCTGCAAAATAATATGGGTATATAAAAGCAAATTGCTGGAAGTAAAATCAGTAAGCTAATTATGTAGAAGAAGAAGAGGAGACCAAGCTGTTAATGGCTTATGAAGATAGCAGAATAACTTTAGGTAATATTTAGTTTTTAGACAGCGGATACTCTAATCACATGACCGACATAAAGTCATTGTTTAAAGAGTTTGATGAGTCATACAAGATGACAATGAGACTTGGTGATAATAAGTAAATGCAAATTGGAGGCAAAGGTACTGTAGCAATTAAAAACGATAACGGTAATGTAAAGCACCTGCACAATATCTATTTTATTTCAAGTTTAACACAAAATTTGTTGAGTATTGGGAAACTCATGGGTTATGGATATTTTATTTTTTGATGATGAGTCATGTGAAATTAGAGATTAAAAAAAAAATCAAATTAGATTATAGTCACTGTTTCCATGTCTAAAAATAAATTGTTTCCTCTTGAAGTCTCTGATGTTGAGAATTATGCTCTTGTTGTCAAAGAGTAGTGAATCTATGTTATGACACTTATGGTATGGATATCTGTACGTAAAGGGTCTCCAGTTATTGAGTAAAAAACAGATGATTTTTGGGTTACCTAAAATAGAGTATCTAGATTTGTATGAAGGGTGTATTTATGAAAAACAATGTAAAAGACCATTTCCTATGGAAAAGTCTAGAAGAGCAACTGAATGTCTTGAGCTTGTACATCCCAACTTATGTGGTCCCATGAAAATGCAGTCCTTCAGTGAGAGTAGATATTTTTTATTGTTCACAAATAATTTCAGCCGGATGAGCTAGGTATATTTTATACGATCCAAGTCAGAAACTTTTGTGATTTTCAAGAAATTCAAGGTATATGTTGCGAAGTAAAGTGGGCAAAGTGTGAAAACACTTTGAATCGATAGAGGAGAGTTTGTGTCCCATAAATTTAATCAATTTTGTGAAGATGAAGGCATCCATAAAGAATTAATAACTCCATATACGCTAGAGCAAAATAGAATGGTTGAGTGAAAGAATCGCATGGTGGTGGAAATGACAAGAAGTTTGTTAAAAGTCAAGGGATTACCAGATGATTTTTTGGGTAGACAGTGTTGTAACTGCTGTTTACTTGCTGAATTTATCACCAACAAACGTTGTTTTGAACAAAACACCATTTGAAGCTTGCAGCAATATAAGACCTTGGTAAGCCATTTGAAAATTTTTTGTTGTATTGCCTATACTTTGATTAATTCTTATAATCGTAGCAAACTTGATAATAAATTAACAAAATGTATTTTTGTTGGTTATTGTATTCAATGTAAAGCATATAGGTTGTATAATCCTATTAGTGGTAAAGTAATTGTGAGTAGAAATGTTGTCTTTAGTGAAGAGGCAAGTTGGCATTGGCAAGAAAATCCAGACAACATACAGGTTGAAAGTTTAGTTAAAATACAATAAACTAATTCTCAAATACAACAAACCACTATTCTCAAATACAGCAAGCTACTTTTCATGTACAACAAACTACTTCTCCAATTTCAGCAAACTCATTTGAAGATGAAACTCCTCTAAAAAGATTCAGATCATTGGCTGAAATTTATGAGACTTCATAAGTACTATTTATAGCTGATCTAACAATTTTTGAAGAAGCAGCAAAGAAAGAAGAGTGGTGCAATGCTATAAAAGATAAAATTGCAGCCATTCAAATGAATGAAACTTGGAAATTGGTGGATCTTCCTAAAGATACAAAAGTCATTGGTGTCAAATGGTTTTTGAGAACAAAGTTTCAAGAATATGGCAGCATTCAAAAACGAAAAGCATGACTTTTAATAAAAGGATATTCATATGAATAAGGTGTGGATTACTATGACATTGTAATACCCGGCTAGAGTCCGGCGTTGGAAGTCTATAAAGACAATCACAAAGTGATCCAGGTACTCTCTGAAAACTCTGTTCATGAGATCCATGAATGCTGTAGGGGCGTTAGTTAACCCAAACGGCATTACTAGGAACTCATAATGCCCATATCTGGTCCTGAAAGCTGTCTTAGGTACGTCCTCTTCCCTGATTCTCAACTGATGGTATCCGGATCTCAGATCTATCTTCGAGAAACAACCTGCTCCTGAAAGCTGATCAAATAGATCATCGATCCTGGGTAGAGGATATTTGTTCTTGGTAGTGACCTTGTTCAACTGCCGATAGTCGACACAAAGTCGAAGAGGTCCATCCTTCTTTCTAACAAACAGTACTGGAGCACCCCAAGGTGAGGTACTCGGGCGGATGAAACCCTTGTCTACCAAATCCTGTAACTGCTCTTTCAACTCTTTTAGCTCTGCTGGTGCCATTCTGTAGGGAGGAATAGAGATCGGTCGCGTACCAGGCATCAACTCTATCTCGAACTCTATTTCCCTAACAGGTGGTAGTCCTGGAAGCTCTTCAGGAAACACATCTGGAAACTCTCTAACAACTGGTACTGAGGATGGTTCCCTAACCTGCATGTCTAGCTCTCTCACATGAGCTAAGAACCCCTGACAACCCTTCCTCAACAACCTACGAGCCTGGAGGGCTGATATCAAACCCTTAGGTGTCCCTCTCCTGTCTCCTCTGAAGACACACTCTGACCCATCCTGGTCTCTGACACTGACTACCTTGTCTCTGCAGTTCAAGGTAGCATTATACGTAGATAACCAATCCATCCCTAGAATGACATCAAAATCTGCCAACTCTAGAACCACAAGGTCAGCTGGAAGGTATCTACCCTCTATACACACTGGACTGACTTGACAGACTGACTCTACCAATGATGGGTCACATCTAGGTCCACTGACCCAGAGAGGACACTCTAACTCGGAGACTATCAAACCCAACCTCTCTGCGGCTCTAGAAGCAATGAAAGAGTGAGAAGCACCGGGGTCCATCAAAGCATACACCTCTGAACACCCAATGATGAGATTACCTGACACCACTGTGTTCGATGTGTCTGCCTCTTGTTGCGTCATGGTGAAAATCCGTGCTGGGGCTGACGGACCTGCACCTCGGGAACCCATCCCTGATGAAGAGGCTGACCCTCTTCCTCTACCTCTACCACTGCTCTGTGGTACGGCTGAAGCTGCTGGCTGTGCTACACTGCCTGAGGTCATCTACTGGGATGGTGCCATAAAGGTCGCCTGGGGGCATTCTCTTACCATATGTCCCTCTCGCCCACATCTATAGCAGGCTGTAGATCCCATCAGACAAACTCC
The DNA here is from genome assembly GCF_001659605.2 of Manihot esculenta. Classification (NCBI taxonomy): domain Eukaryota; kingdom Viridiplantae; phylum Streptophyta; class Magnoliopsida; order Malpighiales; family Euphorbiaceae; genus Manihot; species Manihot esculenta. Next base: position 28,025,856 of record NC_035165.2, on the reverse strand, counting down.
TTGATGTGGTTTCCCACACTTCTGACATACGAAACTACCTGTGCTAGAGCTGGAGCCGCTTCCCAGTCCCAGTCCTGACTTAATCCTGCTCCAGAACTTACCTCTCTTGGATTTAAACTTCTCTCCCTTTCTGCTGCCAGAAACCGCTGCACTGGGGGTCTTAGCACCCGAAGACTGTGCCACCTGCCGCTTTCCTGTTCCCTGTATGATGGCACTGGCCTCCATTTTTCTGGCTGCATCCACAATGGAGTGGAAACTCTCTTTCTCTGCTGGAAGAATCAAGGAGAAATACCTGGGGTGAAGCCTTGTGGCATATCTCCTTGCCTTCTTCTGATCCATATCATACACCTGCCCTACGTATGGTAACAATGCCAGGAACTTATCTGTATACTCATCAACGCTCATCTCTTCTGTCTGTCTCAGCTGTTCAAACTCGACAACCTTCATCTCCCTGGCACTGTCAGGAAAAGCCCACCCTACAAACTCATTGGCGAACTCTTCCCATGTCATACTGTCTATTCTGGGGTCCACATAGTTCTTGAACCATTCTTTTGCTTTCTTGCACTTTAATGTGAACCCTGCCATCTCAATGGCCCTGCTCTCATCAGCTCCCAACTCACTGGTTATCATTCTGACTGCACTCAGGTACTCAAAGGGATCATCTCCTGTATTGAATTTCGGAGCATCCAACTTTAAGTACTCGATCATCTTCACCTTATGTCCCCCTGATGAACTAGGCTGCTGTACTTCAACAACAGGGGCTACAGGTTCTGGTGTTGGTGGTGGAGGTACTGGTTCTCTTGGTTCAGGTTGTGCTGAACTTGGCTGAACAGGTGGGGGTGGATACATGTGATATGGTGGGTAAAAAGAAGGATAAGGCATATAAGGCATATAAGGTGGATATGGGGCAAAGCTGGAGAAATTCGACGTACCTCCCATCGGATACCCCGGGCCCTGTGGAAAGGGTGGATAGCTAAACCCCGAGGCCTGTGCGCCTCCTTGGGACTCTCCCATCCCTTCTTCAGACCTTCCCATACCCATACTTTCATCTCTGCTCGGACCAACATCCATAGCCTCTCTTTCTTCCTTTGATCTTCCCCCTCTCTCTACTCCTCTTCTGCTCTCGTCAGAAGACCTTCTAGGGTCTCGTGACGTTCCTTCCCTGCTTGACCTGTGAGATCTTGCCCTTGGCAATGCAGGAGGACGAGCAGCTGTACCCTCGCTTCCTGGTGGGACTCCAGTCAATCTCGCGGATCGACGAGTTCCTCGCATCTTCACTCTCTGGAACACACATAACATAACATCAGCAACATATAGCACAGACATAAATCATGGCAGTTCACACATTAGACAGACAGGACTGACATCCTATCCTAGTGGACATGCTTTCCTATGATGCTTGACCATCTATGACCTCTATGAGCCCGACTCTCTCTCTATAGGGCCGACCATATGAACCTAGGGCTCTGATACCAATCTGTAACAGCCCGGAAACCGAACTGCTATCGGCACTAGGATCCAGATCGGCTTAAGGCCGCCGGGACTCGTAGTAAGCCTCCTGTGAACTCTGTGTATCTGTGATATCCCATACATGATCATACATTTTCTGTAAACATTAAAACTGTTCTCTGTTCCAAGGCTTAACCTGTGCATACACTAACTCTGTACTATAACACCCCTGCTAAAGGTCTCATCTGTGCTCTAGGCGGGTCCTCTCTATCATGTTAAGCCTGGTTTTTCATACAAACATAAACACACGAACATCATTTTCATAACAGACCATGTATATACAAAAGGGATTACAACTCATAAGGTCAAGCATCATCTATACAACATACACTATCTGCACAATTACATGTCCACACTAGCTATTACAAAACTCTTCTCTTTCTCTGTTCCCTGCTGACCTCTCTGGACTCTGTACCTGCAAGACTGGGGTTGAGGGAGAGGGTGAGCTATACTAGCCCAATGAGTAGTACCTATAAAACATGTTAGAAAACATGATCTCATGGAATGCATCATAACACAAATAAATCACATAATCTCAGACGGACTAATTCAAAATTCCCCCACATTGCCCGGCCCGCGAAGGAGCTCCTCAGGTCTTCATTCAGCACCCTATGGTACCGTGTGCCCGGCCCTTTCAGGGCTCCTCAGGTCTTCATTTAGGGGGCTAATGAATCCAAGCTACGCCCGATCTGTACATGCACTGATTAATGCAACATCTTCGTGCTCACTAATGCAATACTATCAACATGGCATAAATGATGCATGAACATGCTAAAAATGTTTGAGTGCTCATCTTAAAAGATGTAGTTCAGTTCCACTCACCTCTGGTTGACTCTGTACTGACTCTGTAGGTTCTGAAGCAGTGCTCACTGCTGAACTCCTTGGTTCCTCTGGTCTGTTCCTACACAGGTAGACTGAAATGAGGGACCAAACTAACTCAAGAACATCTCTAAGAAACTCCCCAAAAACCTTCTAACACATCATAGAACAATCACATAAAACATGCAAAAGAAAGCTGGACAGGGCACTTTCGGCGGCAGGTTCGGCGGCCGAAACTCCCCTCCAGAGACGAAACTCATGCATGTTCGGCGGCACCTTCGGCAGCCGAAAGTCTCGTCCAGAGACGAAACTCAACCTTCGGCGGCACTTTCGGCGGCCGAACCTTGCCTCCAGAGACGAAAGTCCAAATGTTCGGGGGCAAGCTTTGGCAGCCGAAACTGCCTCCACAAGGGGTTCGGCGGCCAAACCTGGTTTTGCCCATTGGGCAGAAACCTACTCTATTTCATGCAAACTTCACCCAAAACCTATCCAACATGCATAGCAACTACTCCCAACTAGCATATACCATATAACATGCATAAAGAGGTCCTAACCTCGCCTAAAACCTCCATCAAACATACAAATAACACTTAAGCATCCATATACACCAAAGATCATCAAAAACCTCAACTAAACCCTATCATGCATACTACCCATAAAACTTCCATAAAACCTTCATAAAACCTTCAAAAATCAAGAAAGGAAGTTCAGGATCTTCACTTACCTCTTCCAACCAAGAGATTAAACGATCCCAACGAGGAGATATGGAGAAATCCTCTCTCAAAGTCTCCAAGCTTCCAAACTTCACTCTTTTGCTCAAAAACTTCAAAACCACATGCAAATCCATCAAAACCATGAAAACTTTGAGAAAACACATAAATCACTCAAGGAAGATCAAGTCTCACCTCAGCTCGTGCAAATGGACAGCAAATCTTATCCATTTGACCGACCTAGGGCCTTTTATAGTTGGCTGGCCAGACCAATTACGGCGGCCGAAGGAGAACCCGAATGCCATGCACGTTCGGCGGCCGAAAGTGACCTTCGGTGGCCGAACCTTGGCTTTTCTCCCTTGTTGCCAACCTTACTTCTTTAAACACTTTAAAACATGAAAATGCTTCCAAAACATAGAAAACATAGAAAAACATAATCCGTACCCTTCCAGAGGATTCCGACATCAGAAAGTCCACCGGACTACAGGACTCCAGAGATGCAGAGGAGCATGCCCAACATCTGAGGATAGTCTTGCAGACGTTGAGGGAGCATGGCTTGTATGCCAAGTTCTCTAAGTGCGAGTTCTGGTTGAGGAGCATTTCTTTCTTAGGGCATGTAGTATCAGATGAAGGTATAGCAGTGGACCCCAAGAAGGTAAAGGCAGTGGCCAACTGGCCTACACCCATGTCAGTAACAGAGATCAAGAGTTTTTTGGGTTTGGCAGGCTACTATCGGATGTTCGTTCAGGACTTCTCGAAGATTGCTGCTCCGATGACCAGATTGACCAGAAAGAACCAGAAGTTCGTATGGTCAGAAGAGTGTGAAGAGAGTTTTGAAGAGCTGAAGAGACAGTTGACTTCAGCACCGGTGTTAGCTTTGCCGATCAGTGATGAAGACTTCACAGTATTCTGTGATGCATCCCGAGTGGGATTAGGTTGTGTGTTGATGCAGAAAGACAGAGTGATAGCTTATGCTTCGAGACAGTTGAAGAAGCATGAGCTGAACTATCCTACACACGATCTGGAGATGGCAGCAGTTATTTTTGCACTCAAGATGTGGAGGCATTACCTCTATGGGGTAAAGTGTGAGATCTTCACAGATCATAAGAGCCTGCAGCACATCTTGAGCCAGAGAGAGCTAAACTTGAGGCAGAGACGGTGGGTAGAATTGCTCAGTGATTATGATTGTAAGATCCAGTATCATCCGGGTAAGGCTAATGTTGTCGCTGATGCCTTAAGCCGGAAGTCACTCGGCAGTTTGTCCCACATCGCAGCAGAGAGGAGGCCGGTGGTGAAGGAGTTTTACAAGCTCATGGAAGACGGGTTACAGTTAGAGTTATCTGGTACAGGTGCTTTGATTGCACAGATGAGAGTTACTCCCGTGTTTCTAGAGCAGGTAGCTCTGAAACAGCACGAGGACCCTGAGTTAGTGAAGATTGCCAGGATTGTTCAGTCAGGCAACAGTGCAGAGTTCAGATTTGACAGTGAAGGGATTCTTCGTCATGGGAAGAGGTTATGTGTGCCAGATGACAACAGTTTAAAAGAGGACATTATGAGGGAAGCTCATAATGCAAGGTATAGCGTTCACCCTGGAGCCACCAAGATGTATAAGATCTGAGAAGAGTATTGGTGGCCAGCGATGAAGAGAGAAGTGGCACAGTATGTGTCAGCCTGCGAAACATGTCAAAGGGTGAAGCTAGAGCACCAGAAGCCGGCCGGAATGCTTAACCCACTGCCGATTCCAGAGTGGAAATGGGAGAACATCGCTATGGATTTTGTAGTGGGATTACCGGCGACGTCCAACAGGCTAGACTCCATATGGGTGATTGTGGATAGACTGACTAAATCTGCTCACTTCATTCCAGTCAGGAGTAACTATTCTGTAGACAAGCTAGCGTAGGTATATGTAGAAGAGATAGTAAGGCTGCATGGAGTTCCTGTGTCCATCGTTTCAGATAAAGGACCTCAGTTCACCTCCAGGTTTTGGCGGAGTCTGCAAGCTGCTATGGGCACGAGGTTGGATTTTAGCACTGCTTTCCATCCACAGACAGACGGTCAGTCAGAGAGGACCATCCAGACCATAGAAGATATGTTGAGAATGTGTGTGTTAGACTTTGGCGGTTCTTGGCGGCAGCATCTACCTCTGGTGGAGTTTGCCTACAATAACAGCCATCATGCTAGCATAGGGATGGCCCCTTATGAAGCTCTGTATGGGAGGAAGTGCAGAACACCTGTTTGCTGGGAAGAGGTAGGAGAGAAGGCTCTTGCAGGGCCAGAGTTAGTCGAGCTTACCAGCAGATTAGTGCCTATCATCAGAGAGAGGATCAGAACAGCTGTCAGCAGATAGAAAAGTTATGCAGATGTCCGTAGGAAGCAGTTAGAGTTTCAGGAAGGGGATATGGTTTTGCTAAAGGTGTCTCCAATGAAGGGCGTGGTTCGCTTTGGGAGAAAGGGTAAGCTAGCTCCACGATACATTGGTCCCTTTGAGATTCTGCAGCGGATCGGGAATGTGTCGTACAAGCTGGATTTACCTGCAGCGATGGAAAGAATCCATCCAGTTTTTCATGTTTCTATGCTACAGAAATTTGTGTCAGATCCGGGACAGGTTCTCAGTGAACCTGATGTGGAGATCCTAGGAGATCTCACATATGTAGAGCAGCCAGTGAGGATCATTGACACCCAGATCAGAAAGTTGAGAAACAAGGAAATTCCGATGGTAAAAGTCCTGTGGTACCACCATAACCTAGAAGAGTGCACCTGGGAGACAAGGGAGTCTATGCTCCAGCAATACCCATATCTGTTTTGAGGTTCGTTTTCCCCGTTTCTATGTGTTTATGTGCTTTATGTTTGAGGAACATTCGGGGATGAATGTTCTTAAGGGGGGGAGAATGTAATACCCGGCTAGAGTCCGGCGTCGGAAGTCCTGTAGTCCGGTGGATTTTCTGATGTCGGAATCCTCTGGAAGGGTACGGATTATGTTTTTCTATGTTTTCTATGTTTTGGAAGCATTTTCATGTTTTAAAGTGTTTAAAGAAGTAAGGTTGTGAAAGAAAAGCAACAAGGGAGAAAAGCCAAGGTTCGGCCGCCGAAGGTCACTTTCTGTCGCCGAACGTGCATGGCATTCGGGTTCTCCTTCGGCCGCCGTAGTTGGTCTGGCCAGCCAACTATAAAAGGCCCTAGGTCGGTCAAATGGATAAGATTTGCTGTCCATTTGCACGAGCTGAGGTGAGACTTGATCTTCCTTGAGTGATTTATGTGTTTTCTCAAAGTTTTCATGGTTTTGATGGATTTGCATGTGGTTTTGAAGTTTTTGAGCAAAAGAGTGAAGTTTGGAAGCTTGGAGACTTTGAGAGAGGATTTCTCCATATCTCCACGTTGGGATCGTTTAATCTCTTGGTTGGAAGAGGTAAGTGAAGATCCTGAACTTCCTTTCTTGATTTTTAAAGGTTTTATGAAGGTTTTATGGAAGTTTTATGGGTAGTATGCATGATAGGGATGCTTAAGTGTTATTTGTATGTTTGATGGAGGTTTTAGGCTAGGTTAGGACCTCTTTATGCATGTTATATGGTATATGCTAGTTGGGAGTAGTTGTTATGCATGTTGGATAGGTTTTGGGTGAAGTTTGCATGAAACAGAGCAGGTTTCTGCCCAACGGGCAAAACCAGGTTCGGCCGCCGAACCCCTTGTGGAGGCAGTTTCGGCTGCCAAAGCTTGCCCCCGAACATTTGGACTTTCGTCTCTGGAGGCAAGGTTCGGCCACCGAAAGTGCCGCCGAAGGTTGAGTTTCGTCTCTGGACGAGACTTTCGGCTGCCGAAGGTGCTGCCGAACATGCATGAGTTTCGTCTCTGGAGGGGAGTTTCGGCCGCCGAACCTGCCGCCGAAAGTGCCCTGTCCAGCTTTCTTTTGCATGTTTTATGTGATTGTTCTATGATGTGTTAGAGGGTTTTTGGGGAGTTTCTTAGAGATGTTCTTGAGTTAGTTTGGTCCCTCATTTCAGTCCACCTGTGTAGGAACGGACCAGAGGAACCAAGGAGTTCAGCAGTGAGCACTGCTTTAGAACCTGCAGAGTCAGTACAGAGTTAGCCAGAGGTGAGTGGAACTGAACTACATCTTTTAAGATGAGCACTCAAACATTTTTAGCATGTTCATGCATCATTTATGCCATGTTGATAGTATTGCATTAGTGAGCACGAAGATGTTGCATTAATCAGTGCATGTACAGATCGGGTGTAGCTTGGATTCATTAGCCCCCTAAATGAAGACCTGAGGAGCCCTGAAAGGGCCGGGCACACGGTACCATAGGGTGCTGAATGAAGACCTGAGGAGCTCCTTCGCGGGCCGGGCAATGTGGGGGAATTTTGAATTAGTCCATTTGAGATTATGTGATTTATTTGTGTTATGATGCATTCCATGAGATCATGTTTTCTAACATGTTTTATAGGTACTACTCACTGGGCTAGTATAGCTCACCCTCTCCCTCAATCCCAGTCTTGCAGGTACAGAGTCCAGAGAGGTCAGCAGGGAACAGAGAAAGAGAAGAGTTATGTAATAGCTAGTGTGGACATGTAAGTGTGCAGATAGTGTATGTTGTATAGATGATGCTTGACCTTATGAGTTGTAATCCCTTTTGTATATACATGGTCTGTTATGAAAATGATGTTCGTGTGTTTATGTTTGTATGAAAAACCAGGCTTAACATGATAGAGAGGACCCGCCTAGAGCACATATGAGAGCTCTAGCAGGGGTGTTATAGTACAAAGTTAGTGTATGCACAGGTTAAGCCTTGGAACAGAGAACAGTTTTAATGTTTACAGAAAATGTATGATCATGTATGGGATATCACAGGTACACGGAGTTCACAGGAGGCTTACTACGGGTTCCGGCGGCCTTAAGCCGATCTGGATCCTAGTGCCGGTAGCAGTTCGGTTTCCGGGCTGTTACAGACATCTTCTCTTCTGTTGCACGGTGAAACAGTGAAAACTCTTTTAGCCTTAGCTGCTCAATTAAATTGGCCAATGTACCATATTGATATCAAATATGCATTCCTAAATGGAGAGCTGGAAGAGAAAGTGTACGTATCTTAACTTGAAGGTTTAGTTGTTTGTGGGAAAGAAGAGCAAATGTACAAGCTAAGAAAGACATTGTATAGGCTTAAGCAAGAACTCCAGGTATAGTACAACAAAATAAAAAGCTATTTTTTGCAGAATGATTTTGAACAAAATAAGAATGAACTCACTCTCTACTTAAAGAGGCAAGATACAAATGATCTTCTTATTGTTTGCTTTTATGTTGATGATATGATATATATGTGGGTTTTTCTTCTTCTCTAATTAATGAATTCAAGCTATGCATGGAGATAAAATTTGAAATGTCAAATTTGAGGTTGTTGCATTATTTCCTTAGATTAGAAATCAAGCAAGTTGAAGATGGAATCTTTGTGTCACAAAGAAAATATGCGTTTGATTTACTTAAGTGATTTAATATGCTGAATTATAAGAATGCAGCTACTCCCATGAATTTAAATGAAAAGTTGCAGGTTGATGATGGAACTGAATGAGATAATGCAAACTATTTTGGAAGTATGGTTGATGACCTAATTTACTTGGCCCATACAAGACCTGATGTTGCCTTTTCAATAGGGGTAATTTCCAGGTTCATATACTATACTTCAAAGCATCATCTTGGAGCTGCAAAAAGAGTTATGCGTTATGTAGTTGGTAATATTGATTTTGGATTGTGGTATATAAAATGCGTTATGTAGTTGGTAATATTGATTTTGGATTGTGGCATATAAAAGCTACAGATTTTAGATTGTCTGGTTTCAATGACAATGATTGAGCTGAATGTTTGGAGGATAAAAGAAGTACATCGGGTTATATGTTTAAGCTTGAGTCAGCAGCTATTTGCCGGAGTTCTAAAAAATAAAGTATAACATCCTTGTCCTCATCAGAAGCAGAATATGTAGCTGTAACTGCATCAGCATGTCAAAAAATTTGACTAAGAATAATTCTTGCAGATTTATGGCAAGAACAAGATGGAGCAATTGAGATTTATTGTAACAATAAAACAGCAATTGCAATGTCTAAAAATCCAACTTTTCATGGAAGAACAAAGTATATAGACATTTGAGTTCACTTTATTTGTGATCTTGTGGCATAGGGCGTGATTTCATTACAATATTGCAGTATAAATTATCAAGTGGTAGATATTATCACAAAGTCACTTTCTTAAGTCAAACATGTTTATTTCAGAAATCAATTTGGAAGGTGCAATTTTGAATCAAGGGGGTGTGAAAATTAATTTAAAATTAACACATGGTTAGTCTGATTTAGTCTCTGTTAGTTATTTTCTATTCAGATTTTTTAGGTTCCATTTCTTTGTCTGTTATTGAGTCAAGTTAGGTTCATTGTACTGATATTATCCTCTCATTTTTGTTATTGATATTTTCTTTGTAATTCCTATTTAAAAGACACTCGGTTAATAAATCAGTATTGCAGTATAAAATAAATTAGACTATCAGATATATTGCAATATTTAAATAAAGTTATCCGTTCCTAAATTCAATTTATTACTTTAATTAGTTATATTTTTTTAACTATCTGATTTATTATCTAATTTTAATATCGTTCAAATTTAGATAAATAATTTTATCTTGTATTTTCTGTGGTCATTAATATGCTTTTCCAAATAAAATAAACTATACAAGTAAAATAAATTATTGATTTTTTTTTTTCAAAAAAAATTGGATGCTGGTTACAATTTGCTTAAGACCGACCCATTATTGTATGTTTAATTATTAAGACTCGCCATGCATGCCTATGTAAATATATATATATGTGTATATTCATTTATCATTGATTTGCCTGGCTGCCCGGGGAAGACAGCGTATACATTATATTAACAGAAAATACTTATCTCGACTCTATTTATCGTGATCTACATCATCCTCGTATTTTTTATCTTTTTAAAAAAAAATTAACTTTGCACTATATTAACTTCACCGTTTATGGCGTATGGCCAGTAACGCCCACCCTCTGAAGTTAGAAATCGACTATGGAGTCGCTTTTTCCATTTTCAGCCAGCTCCATGATCATCATACTACCACTAATAACACCGCTCATCTATTTGATTTGGAAATCAAGGAAAGCATCCAGTAAGCAGAGACTCCCACCAGAAGCCGCCGGTGGATGGCCTGTTTTTGGACACCTCCATCTCTTAGCAGGATCACAACCACCTCACATAGTCCTCGGAAACTTGGCCGACCAGATGGGACCAATGTTCACTATCAAGCTTGGTGTGCATCGCGCTTTGGTGGTCAGTAGTTGGGAGCTGGCAAGGGAATGCTTTACTACAAACGACAAAGCTTTTGCCGGTCGTCCTAAATCCATTGCCATGGAAATATTGGGCTATAACTATTTCATGTTTGGCACTAGCCAATATGGAGACTACTGGCGCCAAATGCGCAAGATTGTCAGCCTTGAGGTTCTCTCCAATCATAGGCTACAAATGCTTAAACATGTGCGTGAGGCTGAGGTTAGAACTGCCATTGAAGAGTTGTACCAGCAATGGATCAAGAACAAAAACAATTCGGACAAACTTTTGGCGGACATGAAGAGATGGTTTTTAGACGTAACTCTAAACGTGGTATTCAAGATAGTTGTAGGGAAGAGATTTGCAGTGTCTCAAAAAGGCGAAGATGGTAGAGAAAGTGATGATGAATGGAGAACTGCAATGAGAGGATTTTTCAAATTCACAGGGAAGTTTGTAGTGTCTGATGCGTTTCCATTCCTGAGGAGGCTGGATCTTGGCGGAGATGAGAAGGAGATGAAGAAGACTGCTAAAGAGCTAGACAATATAGTTGAAGGATGGTTACAAGAACATAAGCAGAAGAGAGTTTCAGGCGAGGCATATAAGGGAGGAGAAGCAGACTTCATGGATGTGTTACTGTCAATCCTGGAAGACGCAGAGGAGCTTTCTGGCCAAGATGTTGATATTATCAACAAATCTACCTGCATGGTATAGATAAGAAAATTATATACCTTACCCCCCCTTAAATTATAGAAAGATCGATTTTTTATTTGTTCTGAAATGCTATAATTTCTCTTTTTCATACAGGCTCTAATTCTAGGAGCTTCAGACACTACAACGGTGACACTAACTTGGGCTTTGTCATTACTACTCAACAATCGCCACGTCCTAAAGAAAGCACAACAAGAATTAGACAGCGTCGTCGGTAGAGAAAGGCAAGTGAACGAATCAGACATGAAGGATTTGGTTTACCTTCAAGCCATCATCAAAGAAATTTTTAGGTTGTATCCTGCTGCTCCATTATCAGTGCAACATGAATCCATAGAAGACTGCAGTGTAGGAGGCTATCACATTCCATCAGGCACACGCCTTATTGTAAATCTCTCAAAACTTCATAGAGATTCACGGGTATGGTTGAATCCTTCAGAGTTTAAACCAGAAAGGTTTCTTACAACCCACAAGGATATTGATTTCAAGGGCCAGGATTTCGAGCTAATACCATTTGGCAGTGGAAGAAGAATGTGTCCTGCAGTCTCATTTGCTTCTCAAGTTGTGAACCTCATACTTGCTACTTTGTTACATTCTTTTGAAATTGAAAATCCATCAGGCCAACCAGTTGACATGAGTGAGAGCGCTGGACTGACAAACCTTAAAGCCACCCCTCTGGATGTTTTCCTTATGCCGCGCCTTCCTCCTCCCCTTTATGCTGCTACAACGTAATTAAGGAACTGTGTCTGTGTTAGCCGAGCTCTATCTATGCTACATTTTCCTTTATTGATTTGCCAGTATACTTTTATGTTTGCCTTACGCGTCTATATAAAGATGAATCCCTTTGAAATTGATAACCCCGGCCTTTTTATTAAATAAGGTTGTTGAAAAAGATTTTGTGAAAAGTATATTATAAAATTGCATCAATTTCAATTTCAATTTGATCCATTTCAAACATGAGAAAAAAACAAAAAAAAAGAGGTTTCACCCGTTCATGCAAGAGCACTTTGCAGAACAGTTATTTGCTATTCTTTGACAATAACAATTCAAATTTCACAAATCAATTCAATGAAAAAATGCTAAAGGGTTGCTTCTTTGTTAAAATATTTATTTGCTGTATAAAAAGGCGAAAAGACCATATTTTCATTTGAGAATGACATAGACATCAATGAAAGGTTTGCAAGTAAAACCTCACAAGGGGATCCAGCAAATTAAAGGTGAGAATTGTGTTAAAATATGAAAACTAATAATGTATTATGGAATATATATTATACTCCACTTTCGCGGATCTAACTCCGCACTGAGTTGGCCACTCGAAGATGGGATTCGAGATACAATTTTCGAGATGAATTTTTTTAATGATATTATATCTTTTTATATTTTTCCTGAGTATATAAATATATAATTTTTTTTAGTGTATTTTATTTAAAAAAGGGAAAATTACTTCTTAGTCTCTGAGATTTAACGTAATTAACACTTTTGTCCCTCTATTTTAGCGACCCAACACTTAAGTCCCTCACTTTCTCTTCCGTCTAAATTCGTAGTCCTTCCGTCCATTTAAACCGTTTGGTCAAAGAGTCAAAAGTGAGAGGTGATAATTTTTTCCAAAAATACCCTTCTCTCAATGTGAAATTCCTATTTTTTTTCTTTCATGTTTTCTCCGGTTGAAGAAGAAGAAGAAGAAGAAGAAGAAGAAGAAGAAGAATAAGAATAAGAAGTTGCAGAAAGGCTAGGAAGAAGAAGAAGAAAGAAAAAGAAGAAAAAGAAGTTGCAAAAAGGGTAGGAAGAAGAAGAAGAAGAAGAAGAAGAAGTTGCAGAAAGGGTAGGAAGAAGAAGAAGAAGAAGAAGAAGAAGTTGCAGAAAGGGTAGGAAGAAGAAGAAGAAGAAGAAGAAGAAGAAGTTGCAGAAAGGGTAGGAAGAAGAAGAAGAAGAAGTTGCAGAAAGGGTAGGAAGAATAAGAAGAAAGAAGAAGAAGAAGAAGAAGTTGCAGAAAGGGTAGGAAGAAGAAGAAGAAAAGAAGAAGAGGCATTTGGGTTTGGGTTTAGTGAGGGTTAATTTTGTCAATTCACATATCCCAAACGGCTATTTTGGACGGAAGGATTACGAATTGGGACAGAAAATAAAGTGAAGAACTTAAGTGTTGGGTCGCCAAAATAGAAGGACAGAAGTGTTAATTACGTTAAATCTCAGAGACTAAAAAGTAATTTTTCTTTAAAAAAACTCATACAAAAATAAAATAAAAATTTTAACTAAATTGATGAACTACATTAAATCTATGTATTAATTTTTTTTTATATGTATTTTTAATTTGTGTGATTGTCGGATTCTCAACGAATTTGAGTGGTTACAAGGTAGATTAAAGATCAAGAAGTGAACGAATAGAGCACTTTTATATGCCTTCATAGTACTGTAATGTTCAATGAGTGTTGCTTTTGATTATATTTCGATAAAGAGCACTTTTACATGCCTTCGTAGTATTGTAATGTTCAATGAGTGTTGCTTTTGATTAGATTTCGATAAAAAGTATAAGAAAATTTTGAGAAGCTATCTATTTTAAAAAAAAATAAATTCAAAGTATAAAAATAATTAAATTCAATTCAGGAAAGAAATACAAATTTAATTCACCAAACCCTGGATGATTTGCACTTAGGAATTGAATCGGAAAACTGACATACACCAAATTGGAAACAAACCCATTCCATCCTAGATTTCTATACACAATAAACCTATATCCCAATCCGCGGCAACAGATCCAAAGGAGCGATGAAGAGATAAGGTTGCGATCGAAATTGAGGTGTTAATGGTTTGTCTGGTGAAAGATTCACCAGATGGCATACAGCAGTTTTCGGTAGACAGTTTCACAAGGAGGTTCTAACTGGGCCTCTTTCTCAAGTGGCATATAGTAAATTATTAATAATTCAAAAAGCTGTATTTATGTTGTGGAAAGGACAAAACGCCTTTATTTTTAAAAATCTTGACATGTCATGGAGCAATATTTTATTTGCAATGGATACGCATGTAGAGGAGTCTCTTAATGCTACTACCTTGATGGATAGGAAAGAGCTTTATGAAGCTAGTGATAACAGTCTGCAGCTTCGTTAGTCTCCTCCTCAATATAATTAAGTATAATTTAATTTTGATGCTGAGAGTGATAAAATTCGATGCGGATGAGCCTTAGCAGTTATTTCACAACATTGGTTGGAGCAATCACTTTTTTTGGAGTTGTTGCGCTAGTTATAAAGGATAAGGAGGATTATTTGATTCCGGAAGCTTTGGCATGTTTTGAAATGGATCTACCAGTGGGCCTAAGGAGTTACGGGCTTTTTAAAAATTTTAAAAATTTTTAAAGGTATATAAGTAATTTTTTTAAAATATAAAATTACCATTAAATCCTTTTATATTTAAAAAATTTATCAACTCATTTTTATTTTAAAATTATTTAATTTAATAATTATAGTTTATAAAATCAAATTCTTTAATCCATTTATCAAAGAAATTTTTACTATATAGTTTCTCATTTTCTCTATTATTTTTTAATTTAAAAAATTTACTTTTAAATTTCTATTTAATTTTTTTTAGATTATTCACTTATTAATTAATTTAATTTTATATACTATTTTTATTATTAAGTAATAATTTTTTTATTTATTTCACTTAATTATTAATTTATTTATATAATTGAAATTATATAAAAATAAATTTTAATGGGTTAAAATATTTAATTTTAAAAAAATTAAATTTCCCAACTTTTTCCATAAACCTCGCTTCTTAGCTTTCTTAGTCTGCAAGTCTACCTGTTTTCTCCAACCGTGTCAATCACCCTTGACATCCAGAGGCTCTCTCCTTCTGTCTGATGGCCAATCTACTCCAATTGGCATTTTTCCTCTATAGCCAACAGAATCAGCCCATCTAACCTTATTTGGATTGGCCACATAAATTCAAATGCAGAATTGATTCCAACAATTTCAAAAGCAAATTTTTTCTCGAAGTTGTGGGAATTTTCTGTGGTACTACCTTTGAATCATGACATATAGAATTTGTTAAGTGAGATGTGATTCTTGCATGAAGTAGCGGGATTAAAGACAATCTATAAACCAGTTCAAAAAACTTTAATTATTTTAATTTAAATAAAAAATAAATATAAAATAAAACAATCCCGCCCAAATTATTTAGTAATTTCGTATTAGATATTATATATAATTTCAATTTCCTATAATCTATCGATTTGGAACCGCTTCCGCAGCTGAAGCAAATAGCTAACCATTACACTCAGCCCCACTAAATTTGCGACGTCCTCATCATAACTAAATCGATTACAATTGCTAACCAGCTAATCATTATACTCAGTTCCACTAAATTTGCGACGTCATCGTCGCAACTGAATAGATTGCAATTGCTAATCAGAACTGAATTCTTGGGTATTGTGGTTCGCTAGTATCTCGAGCGGCTCCATCTCGTCTCTCACTAGTAGCCCTTTTCTCGTAAACCCATTAGTTCCGCACAATTTGTTTGACCCAGAGTGACTCTGATATCAATTGAAACAGTCCGGTCCAATCTGACTCAAATAACTTTGGACCCACTTTTTATTTGATCCAAAATAGTTAACTCAGGTTATTTAGTAGTTTCATACTAACTATTATATACAATTCCAATTTTCTATGATTTACCGATGTGGGACGGCTTTCGCAGCGGAAGCAAGCAGCTATCCGTTACACTATTGAAACAGTGCGGTCTAAATTAATCCAAATAACTTTTTGGACCCATTTTTCACTTCGTCCAAAATAATTAACTCAAGTTATTTAGTAGTTTCGTGCTAACTATTATAATAATTCTGATTTACTATAATCTCCCGATGTGGGACGGCTTCCGCAGCGAAAGCAGGCAGTTGACCATTATACTCGGTCTCGCTAAATTTACGACTTACTCATCGCAACTGAATCGGATACAATTGCTAATCAGGACTAGTATCTCGGGCGGCTCATCTCGTCTCTCACGGGTATCCTTTCCTTGCAGGTCCATTAACTCTGCACAACTCGTTGCAACTGAATCGGATATAATTACTAATCAGAACCGGACCCTCGGATATAAAATGGTTTATCATCCATACAAAATATCAAAGATTTAAGATGCATGCATTATTTTGAAAATAAAACAAATCATCCAAAATGTTAATCCGGCAAAAATTATTTAATAATTAAAAATTTATTTCTTTTTACCGGCAATACATTGCATTGCATTGCAATGCTGTTAAAATGTATCAGGGTTTTACAATAACTCAGAGCTCTACTTGAGTTATGATTGTGTTAATCAAGCTCTAATTATGCTATATTTTCCTTCGTTGATTTATCAATATCCTTTGAAATTAATTAACTCTCTTTTCCAACGGTCTATTTTTCAAATATCAAACTTGAATTATCTCCAATATTTTATCACTATACCTCATTATTAATGATTCTAAGTTATATTTTTTATAAAAAAAATATTTATACAATTACAATTCTAGCCTTTGACTAACCCTTCCCCATAAGTATCCCAAGTTCATGGAATCTGATTAACTTTGTGTAACGGAGAATGGACACAATCAATCATAGCACTATTAACCACATGCGCTTCAGCTGCTGGTAATTTTACTAAACCTAATGAGTTTAAATAATGTTTTCTCATAATTTTAAAAAATATATTAAAACATTTATAAAATTTTAAAATTTATTAGATAGTCTCCCTGTTAATTTCAGTAGTATAATATTACAAAAATAAAAAATTATTATTTAATTTCTGTAATTAAAAAATTTATTATTTAGTCAATTAATTTTAAAAAATATATGAAAATATTTTTAAAATTTTTAAAAAAATATACTAATTAATCACTCTATTAATTTTAATTATTAAATGTTATAAAAAATTTAAAATATTTTCGATATGAATGAATTAATTAATAGACATTTTTATAAAATTGAAGGATTAATTAATAAATTTCTCCTATTATATGGATTAAATAATAAAATATTTAATATTTAAATTAATTAAAAAACTAATTAGTATATTTTTTAATTCATTAAAATATTTTAAATTATTTTTTTAAAATTAAGAGATTTTTTTTATAAAATAAATATTTTTATAAAATTAAGAGATCAATTAATGAGTTTTTTATATTATAAAGATTAAATAATAAAAAAATTTAATAATTAAAACTAATATAATAACTAATTAATAGTTTTTTAAAATTTTAATAATATTTTAATATATTTTTTAAAATTAAAATTTTTTTATATTATAATAACTAAATAATAATTTTTTTAATTATTATAAATAATTTATTCTATAAATTAATTAAATAAATATATATTTTAAAAAAATAAATTTAATCGATGAAAATAAAATTTTAAAATTATTAATAATAATATGATAAAAAATTTTAAAAAAATAATAGTTTAATATAATATGTAATAACAAAACTAATATTTTTAATTTATAATTTTAATTTTTTGATTTTAAAATATTTTTTAAAAAGTAATAAAAATAAAAACGCAACGAATAATCATCGAATAATTTTTTTATATTAATAAGTTTTAAAAAAATATATGTAATTTTTTTTTCTTTCAATTTGGATCTCAAAGTTGAATTAATTTCAATTGATAGAGTTAAAATGTCAGACGGGATATATTCAATTAAAAAAATGTCTAGTAAAATTTATTCAATGACTTCTATATCTTGGGCTAATTACTTAAATTTATCTGCACTTTAATAGTAAATTTGAGTGGCTAAATCTAATAGAAAATTAGCATTCTAAATAATATTTTAATATAATTTAATAGAGATAATTATAAAAAAAATTTAAATTTTATCAATTTCAATAATTATATTTTAAAATTTTTAAATAAATATACTCAAAATTTATTATTCAATATAATTTAATTTTTAATTTTGATTTGCATATAAGTTCGGATAAGGCATTCACTCTTTTTTTTTTTAATCGATAATTATTGTCATTTGGGTAACTATAATTAGTTGTAATAATATACTTTTAAAAAATTAAGAATTATAATTTTTTCTAATTAAAAAAATTAATTATATTTATTATAATCACTCTGATTGTACCAAAAATTAATAATCAATTTAATAAATTAAAAATAATTAAATTCATTAAACAATAAATAAATTATAATCATAAAATAAATTAAATTTAATCATTTTTTATTAATTAGGATAATATTTATCCGCGAGAAAAATGCAATAAATATATGATTAATTTATTTTGATCTCAAAATATCTGATTAATTTTTAAACAAAGAGTATCGTGATTTTTTATTTTTTAAATTTTTTTTTTTTTGTGAAAACTTAATTGTTTTCTGGCCAAGATGTTGATATTATCAACAAATCTACGTGCATGGTATAGATCAGAAAATTATATACCTTACCCCTTAAATTATAGAAAGATCGATTTTTTATTTGTTCTGAAATGCTATAATTTCTCTTGTTCATACAGGCTCTAATTCTAGGAGCTTCAGACACTACAACGGTGACACTAACTTAGGCTTTGTCATTACTACTCAACAATCGCCACGTCCTAAAGAAAGCACAACAAGAATTAGACAGCGTTGTCGGTAGAGAAAGGCAAGTGAACGAATCAGACATGAAGGATTTGGTTTACCTTCAAGCCATCATCAAAGAAATTTTTAGGTTGTATCCTGCTGCTCCATTATCAGTGCAACATGAATCCATAGAAGACTGCAGTGTAGGAGGCTATCACATTCCATCAGGCACACGCCTTATTGTAAATCTCTCAAAACTTCATAGAGATTCACGGGTATGGTTGAATCCTTCAGAGTTTAAACCAGAAAGGTTTCTTACAACCCACAAGGATATTGATTTCAAGGGCCAGAATTTCGAGCTAATACCATTTGGCAGTGGAAGAAGAATGTGTCCTGGAGTCTCATTTGCTTCACAAGTTGTGAACCTCATACTTGCTACTTTGCTACATTCTTTTGAAATAGAAACTCCATCAGGCCAACCAGTTGATATGAGTGAGAGCGCTGGACTGACAAACCTCAAAGCCACCCCTCTGGATGTTCTCCTTATGACGTGCCTTCCTCCTCCCCTTTATGCTGCTACAAAGTAATTAAGGAACTGTGTCTGTGTTAGCCGAGCTCTACGTGCAATATTTTCCTTTATTGAATTATCAGTATCCTTTTATCTCTGCTTTACACGTCCATAGAAAGACGAATCCTTTTGCCATTAGTAACTCCATACTTTTTATTAAATAAGGGTTAGTGAAAAAGAATTTTGTGAACAAAGGGAGAAGTGAAAAGTATTTTACTAAAGTGGGGTGATTTTTACAAGAGTAGTAAAAATTCACCCTTTCCGCTGGTCACTTGCCGTATTAAAGAAGAAATCTTTTTGTTTGGAAAATTTTGAAGTGCACGCAGTTTATCATATATCAAATTATTTTGGGAAATTTACTTTTTAGTCCCTAAGGTTTAACGTAATTAACACTTCTGTCCCTCTATTTTGGCGACCCAACACTTAAGTCCCTCTATTTTGGCGACCCAACACTTAAGTCCCTCTATTTTGGCGACCCAACACTTAAGTCCCTCACTTTCTCTTCCGTCCAAATTCGTAGTCCTTCCGTCCATTTAAACCGTTTGGTCAAAGAGTCAAAAGTGAGAGATGATAATTTTTTCCAGAAATACCCTTCTCTTAATGTGAAATTCCTTTTTTTTTTTTCTCTTTCATGCTTTCTCTCTCCAGTTGCAGAAGAAGAAGAAGAAGAAAAAGAAGAAGAAAGAAGAAGAAGAAGCTGCTGCAGAAAGAGTAGGAAGAAGAAGAAGAAGAAGAAGAAGAAGAAGAAGAAGAAGAAGCTGTAGAAAGAGTAGGAAGAAGAAGAAGAAGAAGAAGAAGAAGAAGAAGAAGAAGAAGAAGAAGAAAGAAGAAGAAGAAGAAGAAGGAAGAAGAAAGAAGAAGAAGAAGAAGGAAGAAGAAAGAAGAAGAAGAAGAAGAAAGAAGAAGAAGAAGAAGAAGAAGTTGCAGAAAAATGAGGAAGAAGAAGAAGAAGAAAGTTAATTTTGTCAATTTACGTGTCCCAAACGGCTATTTTGGACGGAAGGACTACGAAGTTGGACAGAAAAGAAAGTGAGGGACTTAAGTGTTGGGTCGCCAAAATAGAGGGACAGAAGTGTTAATTACGTTAAATCTCAGGGACTACAAAGTAATTTTCTCAATTATTTTTAATAGATAAATAAATGGATCTCATCTATTTTTTTATAAAATAATTTATAATAAATCGAATTTAAATAAATATTTTTTAATTTTATATACTATAAAGAATTATTTTCTAGACAGTATTTTTTAATATTTTATATTTATTTAGTAAAAGAAATACAATATTTTTTAATTTTTTATATTTATTTAATAAAAAACATAAATTTTATGAGTTTTCAAAATTATAACTAAAAGTTTCAATTTTAAACTATAAAATCTCAATTTTTAAATTTAGTGCGATAATAGTACTCTTTAATTTAATTTTGATTATAAATAAAATCTGATACATAGTGTGTCAAATGATAATTTTTTTATTTTTTTTATTTTTTTAAAATACATATAAATATTCATTTAACATAATAATTTTATCTTTTTTATTTTTTTAAAAATACATATAAATATTCATTTAACTCACTTAATTTTACTCTAACACATGATTAACCACCTACAAATTCTTAATTAGCTAAAATCTCAAATTAAAGAAGTTGAAATCCCTAATTTTATCGCATTCTCCTAGTGAAATTTTGAATCGTCTCCTTGATCATCTTCAGACCCACTTCTTCTTCTCATCTTCACCCAGCTACAAGATGCTAAATCTCTCACATGATGCCTCTCAGTCTCCCATCGTTTTGCTTCTCTCGTCTTCCAAACTGACACAGCCTTTCTTTCCATCTCTCCTCGCAAACCCACTTCAAAATCAAGCCATGGATTGCCCACAAACATTTTAAAGAATCTTTTCTTCAAGTTCATTGCCAAGCCACTCTAATTTTTTCACCATATGAGAGCTTCTAACAAGTCTTCTGCTAGAAACTATGGTAACCTCTCATATTACTCTCCTAGTGAAGTTTTTAAGCGCTTTTCTATGGTCTTCATCTCTATGGAAAAAATGAATAATCGCGCTATCGCTATTCGCAGTGCTATGGCTATTAATAGACTATGGCAAAATGAAAGAGCTGCTCTTTTTCTTAACTCTAAAAGCAAGAGAATAAAATTAAAAATTTTAATTATTTTAGTTTAGAGTTTTAGCTGATTAGAGATTTATGAATGATTACTCCTGAGTTAAGTTAGAATAGAGTTAAATGAATTAGATGAATATTTATGTATTTTAAAAAAATAAAAATTATTATCCCTTAGCAACGTTATATATTCAACTTTATTTTTGATCAAAATTAAATTAAGTAGTGTTTATAATCATAATAAATTTAAAAATTGAGTTTTTATAATTTAAAATTAAAATTTTTAATATAATTATAAAATTGCGTAAAGTGGCTTTTTTTTATAATAAATAATATAAAATTAATATTATACAAAAGTATATTTAATATTATATTTGTTCTTATAAAAAATATAATATTATTTGTAAAAGAAATATATTAAATTAATATTATACAAAAGTATATTTAATATTATATTTGTTCTTATAAAAAAATATAATATTATTTGTATAAGAAATTGACAAGTGCTCCTGCGTAGAGCGAAAATTAAACTATTTGAATTTGAATTCAATTTATATTAGTAATATCCGAACCCAATTAAAAATTAATTTAAACTATCCGAATCTGTCCCAAATCCGATTATTATTATTCGAATAAAATTTAAATATGTTTAATATTATATATTTTAATTAATAATTTATATAAAAAATATTTTTCATTAATAATTTTTATTTAAAAAATTTAATATTTTTAAAGAATATTTAAATTTAAATTTTTAAATATAAATATATATAAAAAATTTATAAATATTATTATAAAATATATTTTTTATATTAAATTAATTATTTATATAAATGAGTTCGGATAGTGGATACCGATATATAAAATCTGAATTCGATCCGAATTTACAACGAGTATTATTTTTAAAATTTAAATTTATTTTAAATTCAATTATAACTATCTAAATTTATTTTATTAGAATTGGATCGGATCGGATATTTCATTATTATGCTGTCAGAGGACAATTCTCTAGCACCGTACAAAATCATTTAAGATTTTTTTATTTTTAATAAAAGCAAGTGTGCTGCCGGTCAGACCAAATCGCCGCACTTTGACAATTGCTTTTTCCTTTCCAATTAGCCCCTATTTGAATTTATAAAAAAAAAAAAAGAAAAAAAAAAAAACCCTAACTCCCTTGCCAACAGTATGTTCTCCAAATATTGAATCTGAATTCTCTCCTTCTAAGTGCAATATATGCCTTAACAATACACCCAAAAGGAGTTGTCGGTTACCTAAATTGAGGATGAGCAGAAAATTAAAAATCATATTCTGCATTATTTTCAATTTATTTTTGATGGCGGTGCTGTGGATTGTGAGTGGATTTTTGAATTGGTACAACCTTTGATTAACGATATCGATAATGTTGATCTTTGTGATCCCTTTTAGAATGAGAAATTTAGAGCTGCTCTTTTTCAGATGCATCCAGACAAGACACCTGAGCCGGATGTGTTAAATCATGCATTTTACCAGAGATTTTGACATTTAATTGGCAATGATGTTTCCGATGGTTGTCGCCTATGACTTCAACAAGGTACTTTTCTTTCTTCTCTTACTGAAACATTGATTGTTTTGATCCCTAAAGTGGATAGTCCTGAAACTGTTAAAGACTTTCGCCCAATTGCGTTATGTAATGTGTTATATAAGATTGTGGCTAAAGTTTTGGCGAACAGATTTAAAAGGGTCATTTCTATGATTATCTCTGAGAATCAGTCTGCCTTTATCCCTCATCGGTTGATTACCGATAATGTTATGATTGCGTTTGAAATTATTCATAATATGAAAATTAATAAGGGCAGAAATGATGGTAATTATGCACTTAAAATTGATATTTCTAAGGTTTATGGTATGGTAGAGTGGGAGTTTCTAAAAGGCATGTTGGAACGATTTGGTTTTTCTACTCAATGGATTAGGTGGTTGACTATGTGCTTTTCGGAAATTTCTTTCAATATCAATTTTAATGGTGATTGGATTGGTCCTATTGTGCCTGGTAGAGATCTTCAACAGGGGATCCTATTTCTCCGTATCTCTATTTAGTGTGTGCGGAAGGCTTATCGTTACTACTTAAATATGCTGAATCTAGGGGCTGGTTGCAGGGATGTAGGAAAGGTGTTAGATGCCCAAAGATCTCACATTTAGTTTTTACAGATAATTCTCTGCTATTTTTTAATGCTAGACTGAAGGAAGCAGATAGTATTAAATCTATTCTCAATACCTATGCGGCTGTTTCTGAATAAGTGGTGAACTTTAATAAATCTGGCATTTTTTTTCAGTCCCAATGTGGCCTCCTCTGTAAAGTCTAATATCATTAATATCCTGGATGTTCATTCAGCATTGAGTCATAGTGCCTATTTGGAGTTACATTTTCTTATTGGGAGGAACAAAAAAGTAATTTTTGGTTTTCTAAAAGAAAGAATGTGGAAGAGGATTAATTCATGGAGCAGCAAATTTCTATCTAGAGCAGGCAAGGAGATTCTCATAAAATCTATATTGCAGGCTATACCTGCATATTGTATGAATATTTTTTTTATTCTAATTACTATTTTGAATGAATTGCATAGAATGGTCAATGATTTTTTGTGGGGGTTAAAAGAGAAGGGCGGAGGGGTATTAATTGGCTAGTGTGGTAGAAGATGTGTAATAGGAAGAAGGAGGGGGTATGGGGTTTCGGGACTTTAGGAGTTTTAATTTGTTTTTACTTGGCAAACAATTGTGAAGGTTCTTAACAAATCCTAATACTCTTTGTTATAGAGTGTTTAAAGTAAAGTACTTCCCAAATGGTGATTTATTTTCCGCCAATGTAAGTAATAGTACTAGCTTTATATTGGAAAAGTATGATGGCATCAAGGGAGTTGATTCGAAGGGGTACAAGATGGAGGGTGGGTAATGGAGAGAGATTTTAGTGGCTTCAGCTCCCTGGATTCCTAAGGAGGATGTCTTTTTTGCGGATGATGGCCCCGATTTTATTAAACCACATTTGCGTGTTTGTGATCTTTTCGAAGGTAATGGGAGAGTTTGTAACATTGCTCTTTTAATGGAGCTTTTTTCTCCAAGAGATATCAGAACTATTATTAGTATTCCTACTAGTATTACCAATAAGGAAGATTCCTTCTTGTGGTACTTTGATAAAAGAGGTGTGTATACAGTAAAGTCCGCATACTTTGTGTGTATGGACTTGCTAGGAGGATCATCTTTTAATGTTGGGGGTGAGTTGTGGACTAGTTTGTGGAATATTTCGGTCCCTCCAAAAGTGAAGGATTTCTGTTGGAGAACTTGTAGGAATATATTGCCTACAAAGGATAACTTAAGGCAAAGGGGTGTGGATGTGGATGTTAGATGTCCTTGGTGCCATGAAGATGAAAGTGTCAATCATATTTTGTTGCATTGTCCTGTGTCCAAGGAAATTTGGAGGTTAGGGGGAGTGGGAGATTTGCAGCCTAATGATAATTTTTTTTAATTTTTTACTATAGATTTTGATATCCCAAGATAAGGTTCGAAAAACCTTTGTAATGGTTTGTACATGGAGATTATGATCATCAAGGAACTTATTATTATGAAATCAAGTGCAAAATTCAGCAACTCACCTTATGGAAGACATCATGCATCATATCTTGGATTGGAAAGTTGCTCAACGTGCTGGTGCTTTGTATGGAAATATCACTGCTACTTTATATCAAGGCAGTAACTTGTTTTATTCCTCCAATCTTGCTCGTGATCCTGAAGCCATTCCTCTATAAATTTGTGTCATCTTCAAGTTTGGACAATTTCAGTTGGCTTTGTCAAGTTGATAGGGGTTTTGTTTCAAACTCAAGATTTTATTGACTACGGTTTTATTGTGGAAAACTCTAATAGTATATTTCAACGTGGTGTTTCTAGTTTCTCGGAAGGTAATGGTATGCCGATAATTATTGAAAATTTAGCTCTTTGTCATTGTTTGCTCTTTGCGACAGAATTTTTGCCTTTTAATGGCTGCATTCTTATGGACTGTCTGCAAGTGATTCAAATTCTTTTGTCTCCACATTTAGACATTTTTGAATTGGGTTTAATTTTGAATGATTATAAATCTTTGTCAGACTCTAAAACTGATATTTCTGTTAGATGGTGATGATCTGAGATCCAGAAAATAGGGTTTACAAATGGTTCTGTAAGCTTAGAAAAAAACTTAGTTTGTGAGAAGGGTGTCTCTCCTTTTATCCTGCTTTTCCAGTGGCGTGTCACGACCTTTCTGCTACAGGACCACATTTTATGTCGTATAGGCTCGTACGTACGGATAATGCAGTGACCCTCCCTGTGTCAGGCGGCCATTTAATTTCTTCCGGCACGCGAGCGGACAGGGTTGCGAAGTGACTGGGCCTATTGTCCTTTCCTCTCACGACAGGGTTGGAGAGAAAGAGACTGAACCCAGTGGAGGTCCGGCCTCAGGGCCAAATGGGCTGGGCCGGTCTGACTGGAGGGTTTAGTAAGAGTCTGGTCTCGAAGCTGAGCGGGGTGGATCGGGCTCAGTCGGGAAGCCTAAGGGCCTTCAAGTCGCGGGCCGTCCTGATGGGCTAAGCCAGGGCCCGGGACAAAGAAATCCAGCGGTTATCAGATGGGTTCGTCGTCATTCTACTATAGCTGTTTATATTTCTATTAGACATGATCATCTTTCTGTTTGTTTGATGGAATTTTATTAATATAATTAGTAGTTTTATTTTAAAAAAATAAATAAATAAATATATTTATTTATTTATTATATTAAATTATTTATTATATTTATATATATTAAAGAAGATAAAATTATTTTTTTTATCTTGAAACAACAACAATTAACAGTGATCAGCTCTCAGTTTTTAACCTTTCTAACTAGAACAACTCAAGGGATCTATCAAATAAATGTTAGTTATTCCTTCTCATCTCATCATTTTTGTTTATATTTTATATATTTTTATTTTTTTTATTATCCTAAAATTATTATTCACTTTTCTCTTTTAAATTATAATAATATATAAATTAATTATTATAATTTCATTTAATGTTATCTTATTTTTAAAAAATTTATTAAAATATTTCTTAATATTTAATGAAATTTAATATATTTAAAATAAATATAATTAAAAAATTAATAAAAAAATTATATTTTTAATATATATAAAAAAATAAAATAAATAAAAATTATGAAACGCGACTATTTGACATAATTATTAAGCCAATATGTTTGGTATCAATTGCCTCAAACTTTTTATCCAAACATTTCCATATTTTCTTTGTAATCGACCCCAACGAGATTCAAATGTGAGGCTTTATAATTGAAACAAAATCATTATCGCTGAATTAAAACTCATCGCTTATTATTTGTATTATATTTAAAATACACTAGCTTTTATTTAAACATGTGTTACACATTTTTATATTTATTTTAATATTTATAATTTATTTTATAAATAATAAAATTTTAATATAACTTAATTTTTTATATTTTTTATATAATTTTATATAAAAAACATAATAAAATTATAATTTAAGTATATAAATAATAGTTTAAAATTTTTTTAATCCTAAATAGTAAATTTATATTAATTTTTAACTAAAATTAGTTTTATTGTAATAATTTTAAATTATCATGAGTAATTTTAATAATTTATTTTTTTTCATTTTTTAACTTTTATATATATATATATAATTTGTTAATTTTATTTTATAAAATAATTTAAATTAATTGGTATTACTTATTAAATTTAGATGATAAGATTATTTAAATTTCAAATTATAAATTAGAATAGAGTTTTTGGTATAATTAAAATTATTATTAAAATAATTTTAACTTTTATTTAATATTAATTATACTAATATTAACAATTGAATTTATTTATAAATATAAGATTTTACATAGATTTTCATTATTTAACGTTATTATTAATAGTAATTTAATATATATTAATAATAAGTTTATTGCTATTAAACTATATCTTTTAGTGACATAAAATAATATTTTTTTCGAAAAATATTAATAATTTTTAATTTTTTTATAAATTTTATTTTAAATTACATAACAAAATTTTTTAAAGTTGAATTTTAATATAAATAGGATAAAGACTTTAAATTTATATAAAGTTCAAAATTATATAACTAATTAAAATTAAATTATAGATAAAAATATAATTTGAATTTAAATATAAATCGATCTTTAAATAAATTAATTGTACTTTTAAAATAGCCAAACTTTTATATTATTTTTTAATCAAAAAAATAGAGAACAATAAATAATTATTAAATTTAAATAACAATAGTTTAAAAAATTTCATTGTTTTTTATTTTTATATATAGTATAGATTATTAATTAAATAATAATATTATTAAAAAATAATTTTAAAAGAAAAAATGAATTAATTTATAAGATAAATAAAATAAAATATATTATATATAAAAAAATACAGGTTATTAAGAAAAATGAATTCTATACTAACTTTATTTGTGAAGAATATTTTTGTAAATTAGTATATTTTTACTTATAAATTGAGAAAATTAAGAAAAAAAATATATAAAAATCATAAAAAAAATTATCTAATTATAGTTTTAGTATTCTCTAAATTTTATCATTCTGGAAATAATTCACTAATGGTAATGTATGTAATTTCCCACTAATGGCAATAAATATAAATGGTACAATATTATCTTTTTATAATTAATAATATAATTTTAATTTATATATTATTAATTTTTTTTACAATATAATAGATTTTAAATTCAAGAATCTATTTAATTTAAAGTTTTTAAACATTAATAAATTTATATGTCTTATTATTTTCTTAATTAATTCTTAAAACTTATTTAACAAATGAAAAAAATTCCTCTTTTCAATATATAGTATAGATAAATTATAACAATTAAAAAATTAAAAATATTTAAGTGAAATAATTTTTAAATTATTAATTCACTAAAAAATTAGTGATTTTGTGTACTTTTTATTTTAATTTTTTTATTTGATTGATATTTTTAATATTCATTAATTAAATTTAACTTCTTATTTAATTTGTACTTTAAAAATATGAATTCATTATTTTAATAATCTTCTTAATATTTAAACATATTATTTCAATAATTTTTATTTTAAAATTAATGAATAGTGATGACCGCTAGATTTCTTCACCCCGGTCCAGGGCCTCGACCACAAACTAAAGCCCACGAAGTAAAGGCCCCCGTACTTGGTATTCAAAGCAGGCCCGGCTCATCCAACTTTCAAGGCCGGGCTCGACCAAGCTTCCTCACTCAGATCGACCCAGTCCGCGCAAAGCAGGCCCTTTCCTCTCTGGCCCAACTCTCGGCCCAACCTAGGATCCAGAATGATACTCACCAGACAACCTGGCAGATCCGCTCGAACGTACGCACAAGGAGAATCAGAGGCCGTTACGCATGGGGCAGGCGCCTGATACCCTCGTACGCCCGAATCTGTATGGCAGAAACGCGTGGCCCAATCCTGGAGAGGCCTTTACACGTCACCAGCAAGCGAGACGAAATGGATAAAAGGGGAGTCCCCTCCTCAGAAGAAAGGACTTTATTCTCTAATACCAAAACCCTTGTAAAACCCTATTCTATTGGATCTCAGATCATCAATTAGCGCCGTCTGTGGGAAACGACGGAGATCTTTTCATCACCGGAGTTTTCACTCTTAAAGAAACCCACTGAGATCCACGATGGCTAATCACCAGGAAAGTAACCTTAACGTCCCAAATGACCTAAGCTCTGCCCAAGAGGGGCAACAATTCTCCTTTTCTAGTCCTACGGCATTAAACAACCAAACACCTGTTCCTCTTAATCCCTCGCCAAGTTTGGCAGGGAATACTCCCGCTGTCACCTTGTCTAACCAAGATCTTCAAAACATGGCTTTCCAGTTACAGAACACAGCCCACTGGTTGGGGTAGATAATGCAACAGAGAGGCCTCAACACCCCAGCAAATACACTCCCGGTTGTAGAGGAACCTCAGACCAATGAACCCCGACCTGCACCTGACCGTCTTCAAACCAGCAGCCGTGATACTGAAGAAAGAGGGAGAAGAGCCGGCGAAGAGGAAGGACCGGAGGCCCGAATCCATGGGAGGAGGGCGAGAGAGATGATAGAAAATGAGGAGGTAGATAACTATTCCGCCGAAATAACCGGGTGGACGGGAACTGAAGCAGAGGAGGAGAAGTACCACCTGGAGAAAAAACTCAGCCCAGAAGACGAGAAGGTGGACCAAAAGTTGAAGAAACTGAGAGAACAGCTCCTCGCCGAGCTAGGTAAGAAAGACCAAAGCCAAACCTCTTTGCCTACTTCTTCCCCTTTCTCAAAGTGGGTGCAGCAAGAGACTGTCCCTAAGAAGTTTATGATGCCATCAATGGCGGCTTATGATGGAACTGGTAACCCGAGGGAGCACGTCATGAACTATAAGACCTTTATGGAGTTGCAAACTCTGTCTGATGCCTTAATGTGCAAAGTATTCCCAACGATGCTCTCGGGACCAGCGCGGGCGTGGTTCAACAGCCTTGAGGCCGGAAGCATCAGGAGTTTCGGAGACCTAGCCATTCGCTTCATCAGTCGATTCATAGCCGGGGTGCCAGCGGAGAGGAAGACGAGCTACTTGGAGACAGTAAGGCAGAGAGAGGGTGAATCACTCAGAGAGTATGTCGCTCGTTTCAATACGGAGGCCCTGCAGATTCCCGATCTTGATGAAGGAAGGGCGGTAGAGGCAATGCAAAAGGGAACGACCTCTGCTGAATTCTTCGGTTCCTTAAGCAGGAAGCCTCCGACCTCCCTGGCCGAGCTGATGCAGAGAGCAGAGAAGTATATAAGGCAGGACGACGCCTTGGTAACGAGCCGATTTGCCAAAAGGATGGCAGGAAAAGAAAAGGCCCCAGAGAAACATGAAAGGAAACACGGCAAGAGGCCCGAGCCGTACAAGCAGGCCTGGGAGCGAAGGGATCAAAGGCCTCCCCCTCCACGGACCTTTGAGCCAAGGTTGCCTCCCCCTTGGGTCCCTGAAAAGCCGACTCCATTAAATGCGTCCAGAGCCGAGGTGCTCATGGCTGTCCAGGATAAGGATTTTCTCCAGTGGCCCAAACCTATGAAGTCGGAAGCAGATCATCAGAATCCTGACAAATACTGTCAATATCATCGGACGCATGGCCACGATACCAACAACTGCTTCCAGTTGATAGCAGAGATCGAGAGGTTGATAAAGAGGGGGCACCTAAAGAATTTTGTAAAGAAATCAGAGGGACAAAGGCCTCAATCCAGCCCGGCGGTTCAGGCGCCGAGGAGAACAGGAACGGGACCAGTGAACGATGGATCCAGTGGGACCATCAACATGATTGTGGGAGGAACGGGAGGACGGATGGGTCGCAGAGGGAAGAAGAGAAATCGGGAGGGAGAGACCAGCAGCACCGAGGTCATGCAGATTGTTGACCATTCCCCCATGACAATCACCTTCTCTTCAGACGATGCTCAGGGTATTCAGATGCCCCATGATGATGCGCTCGTCATTGAGGCCGTCATTCACAATTATCGGGTAAAGAAGGTCTTAGTGGATGACGGAAGTAAAGTCAACTTGCTACCATACCGGGTTTTTCAGCAGATGGAAATTCCGGAAGAACAGCTGGTCCGAGACCAGGCACCAATCAAGGGGATCGGAGGGGTACCGGTGGTCGTAGAAGGGAAGGTGAAGCTGGCTCTCACCTTGGGTGAAGCACCCAGAACTCGTACTCACCACGAGGTATTTTTAATGGTCAAACTTTCGTTAAGCTATAATGTGATCTTGGGGAGGCCTGCGCTGTTCAATTTCGAAGCTGTCACCAGTATCAGGTATTTGGCGCTCAAATTTCCAACAGAAGAAGGGGTAGGAATAGTTCGGGGCAGCCAGGAAGAGGCAAGAGCAGTATACTTAGCCACAGTAGCAGAACCAAGCTCCACTGAAAACGCTCTTGACTCGGAAGTTCTAGAGGTTCGGGATGAGAAAACAGAAGCTAGGACAGAACCGGTGGGGGAGCTGGAGATCTTCCCTTTGTCAGAAGCAGAGGCAGAAAAAGTCTTCAGTCTCAACGCCGGCCTCACTGAAGAACAAAAAACTGAGGTCATGACCCTAATCCGAGGTCATGCGTCTAGTTTCGCCTGGAAGC
Source organism: Manihot esculenta (assembly GCF_001659605.2). Taxonomy (NCBI): domain Eukaryota; kingdom Viridiplantae; phylum Streptophyta; class Magnoliopsida; order Malpighiales; family Euphorbiaceae; genus Manihot; species Manihot esculenta. The sequence continues at coordinate 27,994,423 of NC_035165.2, read as the reverse complement.
CCTCCGACATGCCTGGAATTGACCCTAAGGTCTTGACCCACAAACTGAATGTACTCCCCGGGGCCAAGCCAGTAAAGCAGAAGAAGAGAGTAGTGGGAAGAGAGAAGCAGCAGGCCACCAGGGAAGAGGTGCAGAAACTCGAGGAGGCAGGCTTTATTAGGGAGGTTATGTACCCGCAGTGGTTAGCAAATCCTGTATTAGTCAAAAAAGCCAATGGCAAATATAGGATGTGCATAGATTTTACTGACCTAAATAAGGCCTGCCCTAAAGATTGTTATCCACTTCCTGATATTAATAAAATGGTCGACTCTACGGCCGGTTTTGATTATATGTCTTCTTTGGATGCTATGTCTGGTTATCATCAAATCCCAATGGAAAGGTCGGATGAGGAAAAAACCTCGTTTATAACTGAAGATGGGACTTATTGCTACAGAGCTATGCCATTCGGATTGAGGAATGCCGGGGCAACGTACCAAAGGTTGATGAATAAAATCTTAAAAAATCAGATTGGCAGGAATGTAGAAGTTTATGTAGATGATATGGTGGTCAAAAGCCCAAACTTCCAGCAGCACATGGCAGACTTGGGGGAAGTATTCGGGGTATTAAACCAGTACAGAATGAAGTTGAACCCAGCAAAGTGTGCTTTCTTTATTCGAGGAGGAAAATTCTTGGGATTCATGGTGAGCGGAAAAGGCATCGAGCCCAATCCAGAGAAGGTGGAAGCCATATTGAATATGCCAGAGCCGACCTGTGTAAGGGACGTCCAGAGACTAACTGGGAGAGTAGTGGCGCTCAACCGATTCATGTCAAGATCGGCAGAAAAGTGCTTGCCATTCTTCAAAAAGTTGAGGAAGGTACCGAACTTCGAATGGACGGAAGACTGCAAAAAAGCCTTCACAGAGCTTAAGAAATATCTTAGCTCGCCCCATGTACTCAGCAGCCCTGTAAAAGGAGAGGAACTTCTGATATACTTGGCGGCCTCAGAACAAGCAGTCAGCGCAGTGTTAGTAAGGGTGGAAGAGGGGGAGCAGAAACCCGTCTTTTACGTCAGCAAGGTACTCAGAGATACCGAGGTCAGATACTCGAACATTGAAAAAATGGCTTACGCCCTATTGCTAGCAGTTCGGAAATTCAAAGTTTACTTAGAGGGCCACCAAGGAGTTGTGATGACAGACCAACCCTTAAAGAAGATTCTACGCAGGCCGAAAACTTCAGGTCGGATGTTGGCTTGGTCCGTAGAGATCAGCCCTTACTGTCTAGAATATCGACCCAGGACAGCTATAAAATCTCAAGCTTTGGCTGACTTCATAGCAGAGTGCTCATTCAACGAGGAGCGGGAAGGATCATCCTCAGGGATAGCAAGACAGCAGTGTGAAGGGGGGCCTCATCCAGAATTTAACTGGAAGCTGTATGTAGACGGGGCATCAAGCACTGAGGGCAATGGTGCCGGAATAATACTTAAGGGGCCAGAGGAGCTTAAGGTGTGTTACGCCCTACGCTTAGAGTTCAAAGCCTCGAATAATGTAGCAGAATATGAAGCCTTGGTGAATGGAATGTTGGTAGCTTTGGAGGTAGGGGTAACCGACCTCGAGGTGAATAGCGACTCTCAGCTAGTGATCAACCAGGTGACGGGAGTATATCAGGCTAGAGACCCCGTCATGCAGAACTACCTTGATAAAGTAAAAACTTTGAAAGCCGAGCTCAGAGGTCGAGGAGTAACCATCAGGTTTCAAAGAATACCCTGAGAGGAAAATGAGGAAGCAAATCTGCTTAGCCGATTATCCAAAGAAGAACTGGAACAGCTCCCCGATGAAGTGTACATACAACAGGTCCATACACCTGCTTTTAATAAAACTAACACGATACTGCAGGTAGAACAAAACCCAACTTGGATGACCCCATACCTGCGATACTTGGAAGAGGGTGAGCTCCCCGAAGATAAAGATGAAGCCAGAAAGATAGCAGCTCGTGCCACCAACTACCAAGCAATAAGGGGGACCTTATACAGAAAAGGAAAATCCAGTCCATGGCTCCGATGTGTGAGCCCGGAAGAGGCTGTAAAGGTAATGGAAGAGATACATAGAGGCCTGTGTGGAGCCCACGAGGGAGCAGAAACATTAGCCAACAAAATATTCAGGCAAGGATACTATTGGCCCACTGTTAAAAAAGAAGCAGAAGAGTTTGTCCGGAAGTGCGACGTATGTCAGAGATTTGCTAACGCCATCAGAACCCCTGCCACTCCTCAAGCAAGCATATCCAGTCCATGGCCTTTCTCACAATGGGGAATCGACATCCTGGGACAGTTCTCCAAAACTACGGGGCAAAGGAAATTCGTGGTGGTGGCTGTAGAATACTTTTCAAAATGGCCAGAGGCAGAAGCAATAGCCACAATCACAGCTCGCAAGATGATAGATTTCGTGTGGGGGCATATCATCTGTAGATTCGGCATACCTAGAGTGCTTATCTCAGACAATGGCAGACAATTTAACTGCAGTACCTTCAGAGCCTTCACAACGAACATGGGCATATGGCACAAATTCTCCTCTGTGGCCCATCCTCAAACTAATGGCCAAACAGAAGTCACTAACAGAGCTATCCTCCAAGGGTTATAGAAGCGGCTAGATGGCGCAAAGGAGAATTGGGCTGAAGAACTCAACAGTATCTTGTGGGCACTCCGAACCACTCCCAGAGCACCCACTAAAGAAACACCCTTTGCACTTGCTTATGGCACAGAGGCCGTAGTCCCAGTTGAGTTGCAGATTCCCACTCACCGAGTCCAATTCGTTAGTGAGGACACTAATGGGGACAAGTTAAGAAGCAACCTAGATGCTCTTGAAGAAGTTAGGGAAGAAGCCCAAATCCGAACTGCTGCTTATCAACAACGGGCAGCACGATATTACAACCAAAAGGTTAGAGAGAGAAGTTTGAAAGTGGGAGATATGGCCTTAAGAAACCTAGAAGCTACAGGGAAAAGAGCGGCCGCGGGCAAGTTAGCACCGACCTGGGAGGGTCCATTCAGGGTGACAAAAGTGGTCAAGGCAGGGGTATACCGGATCGAAGATATGCAAGGAAACCCTGAGCCCCACGCTTGGAACATCCAGCACTTAAAGAGGTATTTCCCTTAATATATTTGTAAAGAAAAACATTGTATTCTGACACACATGAGTGAATAAAATTGTTTATACAATGCAATTATCTTTGTGAATAATACTCCTCCGTGAAAAAGAACAAATAGGGCTCAGAGAGATCCCTTGAAAAACAAGACCTCAGTTAGACACAAAACCAGCTGAGATGACGAAGCGACAGTAAGGCCAATGTGCCTGAATATTGTGCAAAACCAACCGGCGGGGCCCCGAGGTCACCCCGGAACAAAACGATCAGGATCCCGTAAGATCTCCTGAAGCAAAAGACAACCGGCGGGGCCCCGAGGTCACCCCGGATCAAAAAGATCAGGATCCCGTAAGATCTCCTGAAGCAAAAACCAACCGGCGGGGCCCCGATGTCACCCCGGAATAAAAAGACCAGGATCCCGTAAGATCTCCTGAAGCAAAAAGCAGCCGGCGGGGCCCCGAGGTCACCCCGGAACAAAAACGACCAGGATCCCGTAAGATCTCCTGAAGCAAAAACCAACCGGCAGGGCCCCGAGGTCACCCCGGATCAAAAAGATCAGGATCCCGTAAGATCTCCTGAAGCAAAAACCAACCGGCGGGGCCCCGAGGTCACCCTGGATCAAAAAGATCAGGATCCCGTAAGATCTCCTGAAGCAAAAACCAACCGGCGGGGCCCCGAGGTCACCCCGGAATAAAAAGATCAGGATCCCGTAAGATCTCCTGAAGCAAAAAGCAGCCGGCGGGACCCCGAGGTCACCCCGGAACAAAAACGATCAGGATCCCGTAAGATCTCCTGAAGCAAAAGACAACCGGCGGGGCCCCGAGGTCACCCCGGATCAAAAAGATCAGGATCCCGTAAGATCTCCTGAAGCAAAAACCAACCGGCGGGGCCCCAAGGTCACCCCGGAACAAAAACGACCAGGATCCCGTAAGATCTCCTGAAGCAAAAAGCAGCAGGCGGGGCCCCGAGGTCACCCCGGAACAAAAATGGCCGGTGAGGACCTTAAAGGACCCCCCGGAGCATGAAGACCGGGATCCCCTAAGAACTCCCGGAAAAACAAAACAAGAACGGTCGGTGAAGAACCCAAAAACCTCCCGAAGTGAAAATTTCTCATATCATACGTAGGGACAACTTATAAAAATACTATTCCCACCTCACAAAAAAGAAGGGCTCAAGGCTATCAAGGAAAAATCAGATTTCGACCTCCCGAAGAGGTTCCGACCTCCTAAAGAGGTTCGGGGCATAACAGCTAAAAAATGCCGACCTCAAAATGACTGCTAATACTTAAAGCCTGGGTAAGAAGAAAAGGCCGAGCTCCCAGTTCGGATAGTCCTGTACCCTAACGCTCAAAGTATAAAGGCCGAGTGAAAAGCCGAGCTCCCTCTATAAAAAGGCTCATAAATGACGAAACCAGCAGGAAGATAAATGAAGGAAAAAAGGCTATACTCAAAGCCCAAATCAGTTTGTCTGGAACAGACATCCGAAGTCACAACCAAGAAGAAAGGGTTAAAAATAGAAAAACAGACACTTTAGTCGCTATTAAAAGATATGAGACTTGATCTCTCAAATAATTAGCTAAGAATCGAGCTCACAACTTAAGACTGATTCAGTGGGGAACAAGCTTATAAATGAGAATACGTAGTGCAAATATTACAAGTATGAAAAGCAGAGATAAATATGAAGAACTAGAATAGTTCAAGGAAAAAGGAATCAAAGTTTCATTAAAATAGCTGTTACAATCTATTTTTCGGACGAAGTAGAAGGAAAAATAGTCCTTAAAGGACTCACATCTGTGAGAACATCCTCGCCTACACTATCTTTATTTACAACTACATCTGGAGGAAGCACGGCCTCCTTTGGATCAGGCCTCTCAACATTAACAACGGGGGCAATCTCTGACCCTAGGTGGGGGTCCTCCTTCTCAGAATTAGGGTCATCTCCCTCTGACCCAAGAACTTCCTCGTCCTCCCCCTCGGGCTCGGATTCTTCTGAAGAAGACACAGATGGCCGGCCTACGACGCGACAATCCCCTCTGGGCATAGGGAAATCATCTTCCCCATGTAACACCGGCTCACCATCCGAGTCCAATTCAGGCTTACGAAGCTTTTCCAAAGGAATATCAGGAGCGTGTCTAGCTTCCCTCAAACCACGATTGTAACCGGTTACATACATACGGAAGGCTTTCTTAAAAATAGCCGACCCCATCTCAGCGAAAGCTTTATATTCATTCAGATGTGCTTCACAAGCCTCAGCTACAAACGCCTTCAATTCAGAAGAATCTTTGTAGTCCTGAAGGTGAACCTCACAGGCCTGCTCGATCTTCCTCTTCAGTTCATCAGACTCCTGATACTCCGCTATACATTGCTCACGCTCTAGCTGAGCCCTGTCTTCAACATGTTTTACTACCTTGAGCAGGGCTGAACACTTACGTTCCAAGGTCCTGACTTCATGGTTGAGCTGTTGGTGGCGAAGGTTGAACTCTTCAGCCGACGAAGCCAGGTCTCGGATACGATCAAAGCTCGTACTCAACTCCCGCTCAAGGACCTCCACCCGAGCTAGTGCCCCTTCCTTCTGAGCTTTCACCTCCTTCAGGTGAACCTGCAGTCCTTCAGAATCAGCCTTTAAGGCCTCATATTGACGCTGGATCTCAGTTCTCTGGCTCACAGCCTCATCTCTCTCTCGAAAGGCCCCCGTCATGGAAGACAGCTGCTTTAAAACTTATGCACAATGAGCCTCCACGGCAGCTGCTCTCTCATCAGACTCCTTGAGAACCTTGCGAGTATGAGACAGCCTTGCTTCTAAGGACTTGGTGTGCTCTGCTGTCTCAGCCGCCTTCTCCTCAGACTTTTTAATGACCTCCAGCGCAGAGTGCAACTCTACCTGGAGGGACTGGATATGCTCCCGAGCTGCTGCAAGGTTACCCCGGGCGTCACTAGTTGCAGACAAATTCTCATCCAGATGAGCCTCTTCAATCCGACGGTCTACAGACTCCCAAAAGGAGCGATCACGAACATCCACCTCCATAAAGAGGCCCGTCACCTAGTACGGAATAACAATCGTCAAAGAAAAAGAAATAAAGCAAACTAAAAGAGAAGTGGAGAAGTAATTTACCATCAGAAGCATCTCCCTAATCGTCGATCCGAGCTCCTCACGAGAGCGAGACCGAAAGGACGCTTGTTCCTTGGTAGAACTGGCTAAGAGACCAATCAGGGCAAGAAGACGCGGATCTGAGGCCTCGGAAATTCCGCTGAACATTCGCTCTCTAAGAAGTTCGGCAACAGCACTGGCCGGAGATTCAGAGGTAATGTCTGACGCGTTTAGAGCATTGTCAGAAGAAGATAACAAAGGCACAGCAGGAACACCTCTCTCCTTACCAATGGGAGGAAGAGCTGGAGAAGATCCTGCGGCGGCTCTGGATTTCTTCCGAGCAGGAGATGGGGAAGATATTCCAGAAGAGGCTGGGCGCTTATCCCCGGTCTTCAGTGGAATGCCTTCAGATCCCTCAGGCCCAGTCCCCACAGAGGCAGGGGCATCTTGGGTAGGAACATCTGGGATTTGGTCCTCTATGAGGATGATCTCCATCCCTGTCCCAGAGGCCTCCTTGTCTTCAGTAACGGGGGACTTAGATTTTCCCCCTAACACCCCTTCAGGAGAATGGACAAGACCCGACTCCACTTGTTCAACGACTTGGGTCTGCTCCACAATGGTTAGGGAGGTTTCCCTCGCGTCCTCCGAGGAGGCTGGAGTAGATTTAGACCCTTCAGTGGGCTTAAGAGTTGAGCTCGATCCACCACAGCTAGATGGCCGACATGATTTGGTGCCGCGAGAGCTTGGTTTAGAAGCTCGAGAAGAAGCTTTGGCAGGAGGTCGGCTAACCTTTTTGGAGGAAACAGCTTGAATCACCTCCGCAGCAGCCTCAGACACCGAACGCCCAGCCGAAAAAGCGTCGAAAACTGCGTGCATATTATCGCGAGACAGGACAAAGTTCTTGGGGAACTTGATGTCATCCATTTTAACCTCAGAAGCTGCAAAAAACACGAAATTATAAAGAGTCAGCATACTTTCTGATATCATGAGCAAAGAAGAAACAAAATCGCTAGACAAAGCAATATACCCGTGTCCCGGACATCCCTAAGATTGGACACGAACATACACTTCTCGACGTCATACTTCCTTTCAACGGAAGTCAGTCGAAGCAACCCCACCTGCTCAATAAGGCTCAATTGGGGCAGCTCGTTGCAACCCGGATGGACCTCCTCCCAACTTAAATCCACATCCCACGATCGGGCGGACTCTAATTTCAGCTCCGCCACAAGGAAATTCTCTACCCATCCCTTTATGGAATCCTTGTAGCTCGTGAAAAGAGACAACCCACTACGGGGGGAAAAGTAATAAAAATTCTGAACCGCCCTAACCAGACGGAAAAAAGTGACAAACAGGCACGCTGTGGGGGTAAAACCCCAACTCAGGCAGATAGACTCAAAACAGGACAGAAACAAAATAGAATTTGGGGATAACATCCGAGGGGTTACCCCGAAGTACTCGAAAACCTCAATAAAGAAATGGGTAAAAGGAAACGGTAGACCGAAATCCCTCTGTTTGAGAAAGAACACTATGCAGCGACCCCTTTGGGGATCAATCAAACCAGGAGGAGGAGGGTTAGGAAGGACTATCCTTTCGTTTTGAAAAGGCGCTCGAATAAGATACAGAGGAGTATCTAAGAGCCTCTGGGAAATGTGCTTAGTTATGTTGGAAGAAGTAATATGCGACCTAATATTAACGACATCGGGGAGCTTTGGACCTTCCATGGAAGAACAAAAAAGCGTACCTGAAAATGCAATAGGGTGAAAAAAGCAGAAGGAGTTGCAGGACAATAGAAAGCAGAAGAGAGCTAGTTTCTTCGGAAGACAGAAAGAAGTCGAAATGAAAGGCAATAATGAGACGGAACGTTGATCTGAACAGTTTTGTCTTGGAACGGTGCGATCATTAATTACTCTCGAAGTTTCCCCTCTCAACGGTTAGATAATAACCGGCGAGGAGGTAAAGGGGCAAAAAGATGACCGCTGGGCTTCTCCACCCCTACAAAGGGCCAGGCCCACGACGATAGCCCATCAGCTGAAGGCCTACACGCTATCTGCATAAGATAAACCCAAACTGTCAAAACCCTGAGACCGAGCTCCAATTGAATCTCTCACTCAGGACGACCTGACACGCAAAATGCACATCATCACCACTTAAGCAGTAAAAACTAAGGAAAAAGAGCAAGTCATAGAAAGACCCAAGGAGACAGACAAGGGAAAGCATGATAAAGGTCAGACCAACCTATCACCTAAGAAGGATCATCATTAAGCAAAGGCCGGGAGCCCATAATGAAACGATGAAGACACCTCGGAATCTTACAAAGTTATGGGTCAGAAGCTCAACCCATTGATTAAAAGCAAAGCTCATAGGTCGGTTAGTTCAGCTCGGGAAAAGTAAAATCGAAAGCTAAGGAAATTCAGAGCTCGGATCATTGAACACAGACAGAGCTCACAGGTCGGATAGTCCAGCCTGAAAACAGAAAAATGAGTTATAGATCAGAAGCTCAATCCTTTGGTTCAAAGCAGAGCTCGGAGATCGGATTAGTCTCGCTTGAACAAAGTAAACCGAAAGCAAGCTCGCAGGTCGGTCGGTACAGCTCGGAAAGAGTAAACTAAAAACTCACTGGCTAAATGGATTCCAGGTCGGATCAATTAAAAAGCAAGAAGGAAAAAATAATATTGCAGACTTCTCAGAGAAAACCACGAAGAAAAGAGTATCAACATCTCAGGCATAATAAAGAACAGTTCGGATATGAACGAAAAAATGAAAGTTTCATTACAGCGCGTTACAAATATCCACATTACAGAACAAAAAGCTATCCTTAGAGGATTTACATGATCAGATACACCGTCTGCGTTTACATCATTATCACCTACCCCACTACCCTAGTCTTCAGATCGGAGGAATTCTCGTAGCTCGTAAAATAAATTTAGCAGAAAGGCCAAGATCTGTCTCGTTATTATAGGGGAACTGAACAAGTTGATTCCCATAAGCATTTCTCACTATTCCCCTATAGGTCGGCATCCTGTCGCCCAAATGTGGTTCATGGTACATACGAACAGGATATAATATCTGAGCTTGTTCGAATGTACCCTGAAAACATAATTTTTCTAGTTACGGCTTCAGGAAGATCACAAAACATATATTCGAAGGCATCGACGGAAGCTTGACTGAGTGTAGCAGATCTCTGCTCCTCATAATACAAGTACTCCACACCAAAGGGGACAATAAATTGATCATTTTCGCCACCTCCATTTATATCAAAAGAAGACAACATGGACATCGGGGAAACTTCCTTTTCCCTCTCGAAGAAAGGTAAAGTTAGAATAAACCCTTCAACAGCCCAGAACCTCTTTGAAGCCCGGACAACAAGCAGAGGAGGAGGCCGGCCAGACGACCTGGGTAAAATAGTTTCAGCAACTTGCCGAATGGTCCCACCCATCGACCGCCCTACCAGAAGGATCTCCAAAGCAACGTTCAAACTCCTTAGAGGTAACCTCAAATTCTCAAGAACTTTGAATTGATTCATCTTTATCTCAGGTACTGCAGAAAAGTTCCAGAACAGAGACAAGTTAGAATTATTTTCTAGCAAGATGACAAATACAAGATTAAAGCAAACCTCTGGGGTAGCAAAGCAATATAACCTCAAGCTCACCTCTATCTGTTTGAAGAAGACGTCAAATGGACCCTTCACCGATAAAACAAGAATCTCTCGCTCCAACAGGGGGTTTGAGAATGAAGAAGAGCTAGCGCTGATATATATACTCAAAGCCTAAGGCCTTAACACAAGGCAGAGTTATGCTAAACTCTAGGCTAACGATGTCCGAATCTTAAAAGATATTCATGGAAAAGGAAAGAAAAGACATGACCAGATGACGATGACAGGAAAGCAAAGATAGCAGAGAACACGGAGAATAGAGAAAAGCCAGAAAGGGGAAAGAGCAGATAGGATTCAAAGACTGAGCAGTGACAAAAAGATGAAAGGGTGTTATGAAGACATCTGAACACGAACAGGCGCGGTCATAATGGTTCTCGGTATTCACCCCCTCGGCAGTTGGAGCAATAACTACCGAGAAGGTGAAGGGGCAATTGATGACCGCTAGATTTCTTCACCCCGGTCCAGGGCCTCGACCACAACCTAAAGCCCACGAAGTAAAGGCCCACGTACTTGGTATTCAAAGCAGGCCTGGCTCATCCAACTTTCAAGGCCGGGCTCGACCAAGCTTCCTCACTCAGATCGACCCAGTCCGCGCAAAGCAGGCCCTTTCCTCTTTGGCCCAACTCTCGGCCCAACCTAGGATCCAGAATGATACTCACCAGACAGCCTGGCAGATCCGCTCGAACGTACGCACAAGGAGAATCAGAGGCCGTTACGCATGGGGCAGGCGCCTGATACCCTCGTACGCCCGAATCTGTATCGCAGAAACGCGTGGCCCAATCCTAGAGAGGCCTTTACACGTCACCAGCAAGCGAGACGAAATGGATAAAAGGGGAGTCCCCTCCTCAGAAGAAAGGACTTTATTCTCTAATACCAAAACCCTTGTAAAACTCTATTCTATTGGATCTCAGATCATTAAATAGTATTTAGATTAATTTAGATATTTACTTTAAATTTTCTTAATAAACTCTAAAATTAATTTAAAATAATAAAATTATAATCTAATATATATCTTTATTTTAAAAAAATCAATTTTATTATATTTTTATATATCTTTTAAGATTTCCTTAACTAACTAAAATTAATTTAAACATATAATTATAATTTATTTTAAAAATTAAAATTTAAATAATAAAATTATCAACTACTTAACTAATTAAATTAATTAATGTGTACTGATGAGAACCATCGTCAATATAGTAATGATGAATTTCATATGGGCCCACTATAATTAATTTATAGCATAGCACAAATAAGAGGTAAATGAAATAATTTTTCCATTTCCAGATCTTCATCCATCCTTTAGAATCAGAGGGACGGCAAGAAGGAAAATCCCACAAGATTAAAACATTTTTAAAAGCCAAATAAGATTCAGTGTTTTAGTGAAATTAATTCATTTAATTTTTAAAAATAAATTAAATAATTTATATCTTTTCAAATTGTTAACTGTTTAATCTCTGTTGTTAATTATAGGAACTGAATATGTTATTTTAGAATTAATGATACAAAATAGTTATTTTTGAAATTACATGAAATAAATAAATATCTTTTAAAAACTTGGATACTAATTAAAAATAAAAATATTTTAATATATAATTTAAAATTAAAAAATATTAATATAAAATGAATACATAAATCAATTTATATAATAATTTTCCAATCACAATCAACGTGAAGACCACGTGGACGAGCTTCATCAATAACAATTCAATTCTCCCCACAAGACGGTTGTTTGTTTTTTTCCCCCCTGTTCTGGTGTGCTAGAATTTTCCTCTGTATAAAGCTGTCGTCGCCATCGTCCACGAATAGCTTATGCAATCAATTTGTTATTTTTACGGAATCTGTTCATTAATATTGTTTGGATTTTTCTATGAGTTTTTGCTAAATTAGAAGTGGAAAATTTTTATTTTTAGATTTGAGATTTGAAAATTTTAATTTGTCAATTTGGAGTTCAAGAGCGGCGCTTCTCAAAGAAACTCCTAAGTAAAGCCGTGGCGTCTCTTAAAGAGGCATTAGGCCTAAACACCAAGAGGCGTTAAGTTAGATTTGGTGCTTCATGAATAGACAGAGAGGCTGGCGCTAGGCTCTCTGCCTCGGTCTATATAAACCATTTCACATCCCACTAATTTTCACATTTCTCACTTCTTTATTCCCTTCTTCCTCTTAAAAAAAATCAATTCAAAATTTTAGGTGATTTATGACACACATTGACGTTGTTCCAAAAATTTTACGAGATAAGTTAGCTAAAAATAAAGTGAAAAAAAATGTAAAAAGAAATCCATGAATTAAGAATTGATTGTCGGAATAATTTTTTTTCGACACGTTTTATGGCTTAATTATTATTTACAAAAAATAATTTGTTCTGACTATAACATGCAAAATATAGAAATGATTGATACTTTGATTGAAACTATTCTGTTGTGTTATTTTAAGATTTTAAGTTATATTTGATCAAAAATCGAAATAAAAAATTATTTTGATATAATCAAATATTATTTTCGTATTTATAAAAAATTGGATTATGCACTTTGGATGCGTGTGCAATACAAACTTTCCATTTGGCAAAAAGAATTATGTAAAAGAGAGAATAGAAGATTAAGATCTACGTATATAGTTACGCTTAATATCTAATTTAATGTATATTTTTAACAGTATACTCACTAACTTATTAATTTCAGGAGGAGGCAAACGTACAAGTTATGAAACGAATATATATGATTATTTAGAATAAAGAAGGAAAAAAATATTTAAATCCGCTAAACGTTTAAGATAAGGGCGCAGATTCGGAAAATATAAAAATAAATAGATAATTGTTAGTATTTTAAATTTGTAATATTTTTTTTTATTTTAAAATGTCTATTATGTTGTGTTACATATATTAAATATTAATATTTTTATTATAAAATTTATTAGTAAAAATTGTATTTAATAATTATTTATAATTTAATTGTATATATTAAAATGTATAAAATGTAATATGTAAATAATTGATCTTAAATAATAAGGTTTAAAATTAAAAAATATATTTAATTTAATTGTAATTAATTATGAAAGCATAAAAATATTAAAAGTATATTAAAAATTACATTTTAATTTACATATGTAAAATATTAAATTTTTAATAAAAGAAGCACACTCTATTAAATTATATTTGATATTTTGATAATTGTGGAGAAAGAAACAAAGGTGAGTGCTTAAACGTCTATTAATTTTATAAGTCACATTGCTATGTAACTAAATTATAATTATTTCTTACAAAATATTGTCTCATTTTGAAATTTTAATTTGAAATATTATAATTATAAAAAATACTTCAACACCAATAAATTAAAAAGATAAATTTTTTTCTGAAGAATATGAACAATTCAAAATGGGAAAGGAAAATGTGCAATGGATAAAATGAAAAGCAATAAAGAGAGAAACAAAAAAATAAGAGTGGCAAAATAAAATTTTAATTTACATGTATATATATTTTAAAAATAAAATATAAATACAAAATATAAATATAAAAAGTGTGTAGATATGCATGTATGTATATATACGTATACATATATCTAAAAATGGAATAATTAAATATTTAATATATATATTATAAAAATTAAAATATTTGAAAATTAATAATTTTACCGCATAATTATCTCCCACGAAAAGGGCCTGACGCCAGACCCTTTTCATGGCAGAAAATCTCTGCTATAAAAAGACAGTCCAGGAGGCCTGGCGCCACAGAGAATCTCTATCATGGAGAGAGTTCCGAGTCCTAACGCCACTTTAAGTGGCGCCACGACTCGAGACAGACATGTTAATCCCAAGGCGTCTGGCGCCTCAGGACTGGTAGAAGAACGCAATCTAGTGCTACTTTAAGTGGCGCCAGATTGCAGTCTGTCAACCTAACTCCACTTTAAGTGGCGCCAAGACTCGGGTGTATTATGTAAGTCCCGAGGCATCTTCCAGAAGACGTCTCGGGACTACTAGAAGACCGCATCCTGGCGCCACTTGTCTTCGGGCAACACGTAATAGGTTGCCATCCCTCATTCCCACCCTCTACTCAATTCCTCACATTCCCACCCCTCTACTCAATTTCCCTAATTACAACCTAAATTATACAAATTCCCAAAATTTTCCATTCTCAATCTCAATACACCCTCCCTTTCAATCTCCCAATATTGTCATTACATCCTCTCCTACAATTTCTCAATTTCTCAATTTTACTAAAAATCTCAACGAATTTGTGAAGGTTAGTTACATTATTTAATATATTTTATAATTTTTTTAATATAAAAAAATTTATATGTTGTGATTTATTAAAAAAAGTCCAGTCCAGTTATAACATAATGTTATTCAAAAACATTTATTTAACCATTTATTTGGAGTAATATAGTTGTTATTATTTGATATTTTTTATGAAATTATTAATGATATAATGTATTTGGTGGTAAATATAAATTTTAATTTTATATTGCAGTTTGGAAGGCAATCTTCGTTGTAAGGCTATTAGATCGCATTAATCAGAATAAACAGGTACGAGTAATTATATTGCACTAAATATTTAACGTCAATGATTTACTTATATTATTTTTCTTATGTTTGAAATGTGGACCAGATTTGATAAAAATAAGTTGTCCGACTTATGGCATTATACACTGGGATGGTCATGTTATTAGAACCGAATTAGGTTACGATTATGTTGGTGGTCAGCATAATTTCTTCCGTATGAAATGAAGATTGATGTATGAGGATCTTTTTTTGAAAATAGTTCGTTGTACAAATCTGTGAGACCATAATCAATTCATATGCAAGATTCAATATAGGAAACCAATTATTAGTGGTCACAAATACAAATTTGAACTAGTTCAGCTTATCAATGATGACGATGTAGAGAGGATGTTCGATTACATATGTATAATAGGATCTGAAAACATAATTTTTTATGTGGATGTCGTTAGAGATATTCACAGAAATGAGAAAGATGATTGTGTTGGTCCCTCTAATATTGATGATTTAGAGAATTCATACTCTCTTTTGCGTGTCAATAATGAAGATCAAGATGAAATAATAGTATGTCCAACTAATCCGTTTTGTACGGAAGACTTTATCATGAATAGTGTTGATAGTATGGTTAATGAAGTTGTAGATGAAGTTGATGAACATGTGAATTCAAATAGATTATCTGATTCTGACATTAATGAGTATGAAAGTGGTTGGATTGAGGACAACGATTTATTATCAGGTGATAATAATGCAATTGCTCAGTATCCTAATCCTATTTTGCCACTTGTACATCCACCCCCATTTTTAGAAATAGATTTTGAATTAATGCGTGTAGACTCTCATGCAAAGCCATCAACTGATATATTTTGGAATCCGAATAAGGAGTTTTCTGTTGGGATGATTTTTCTATCCAGATATGCTGTCATGACAGCAGCAAAGGAATATCATTTGCGTAGACATAAAAAAACATATAGTATTAAATGCAAATATAAAAAACATAATTGTAAATGGCATCTGCGTGCATCAATGAAGGAGGGATCTGAGGTGTAGAGAATTGTATTATATGATGGACCGCATACATGTTCTAATCCAACAGTTGAAAAAAACCATCCACAATTGGATACTGAGTTTATATACCAATTTATTTTATCGATGATAGAAGAACAGCCACACATTAAAATAAAAACCCTTTAGGCAGAAGTTAGAGATAAAGTTGGATATGAACCATCATATTCAAAGACATGGAAGACAAAACAATTTGCAATTAGAAAAATTTTTTGTGGATGGGATGAATCGTATGGAAGGCTTCGTAAGTACATGAATGCAGTGTGCCACTTCAATCCTGCTTCAATCTTCGTAATTGAAGATGATCCCCATTATATAAATGATTATTTCGATCGTACTTGCCATGTATTTGATCGCATGTTTTGGGCTTATCATCAATTGATTGAAGGATTCAAGCATTGTCGGCCAATGATTTTTGTTGATGGTACATTCCTATACGGTAAATATAGTGGGTGTATATTGTGTGCAACAGGACTTGATGGAAATAATAAGATATTTCCATTGGCTTTTGCAATTATTGAGGAGGATTCAGATAATTGGGGATGATTCATGTCTTGTTTGAGAGCATATGTGACAGAACGCGAAGATTTATGTGTTATTTCTGATCGTCACATTGGAATTAAGAAATCAATGCAAGAAGATTGGTGGCAACCCCCAAGTGGACATCATCGATACTGCATTCGTTATATTTTGAGCAATTACAACACAAAATTCAAGAATGCAATAATGAAGAAATATTTGCGAAAGGCTAGTAAAACTTCACTTGCAATTACTTTTTTTAAATTAAAAATTTCAATGTATATAATCTATTCATATTTAATATTATATTTTTACCATAACAGCCAATCATAACTAAAGGAGAAAATTATATGACGCGATGAATAAAATAAAGTAAGTAAATCTCGAGACCTTTGAATGGGCCGTGAGGATTCCTTTGGAGAAGTGGACTCGTTCCCATGATGGTGGGAAGCGATATGGATCAATGACGACTAACACCATTAAGTTTGTCAATGGAATGTTAAAAGGCTTTCAAGCATTGCCTATTACAGCAATGGGTGAAAAAATATTTTATCAATGTGTGCATTACTTCAACATTAGAAGAAGTCAATTTCTTCGGCAGCAACAAGATGGCTATAGATTCACCCAGTCATGTGGTGAAATCATACAGAAAAATGCACAGTCAGCAAATGGCCATCGTGTTACAACATTTAATCGTGATGAATTGGTTGTCGAAGTCCGAAGTGCAAAATCAGATCAAAACAAGTTATTAAGCTTATAGAAGGGACTTGTAGTTGCGGTAAATTTCAAGAGATGCGTATCCCATGTTCACATGCCATAGCAGCATGTATGTCGAGGTCTGTGGATTATGAGTAATTCGTTGAAGCTACTATACTCTGGAAAAGATACTGAAATGTTACGAAGACATGTTCACTCCATTGGGTAATTCAAACTATTGGCCTACAGACTATGAAGTACCACTAATTCCAAACAAGAATCGAATTAGGAAAAAAGGGCGACCGAAGCCATCGAGGATCCAAAATGAAATGGATTAGAGGGTTGCAAAAGTTAATATTCCAGGAAAAAAATCATTGTTCAATATGTGGCCAATCGGGACATAATAAAAAGACATGTAGTGTGAATACAAATTTATGATTTTCACATGACTTATTTTCTGCAAATATCTATAATTTGTTACGATTCCTTGATTGTATATTACATTTAACCATTTGATCATACGCATGTTGCATCCAAAAAATGTCATCCTCTAAAAATCTTCGTGAGTCATCAGCATGCCAATCAAGTAGAGGAAAGGGAAAATATAATAGTCATAACACTCTAATAGACAAATATATTGATCCAAATAGTTGTTCATGGTATGGTCACAAGCAATGTTTTTCCAATCAACCAATTTATGCTTGTTTGGAATAAGGTTTTGCTAACCATATATTTATCGAATATCATTTCAAAAAATTTTCTGATTTTGGAAATGCGACAGTTGCTCCTCAACCTGATTGGCAATGTTTGTGGGAGATTCGATGCGAATTGGAAGCTTACTGTGGCTATTATGAGTTGCCTATTCCAAAAGCTACATCGGCAGACATGGCTCACAATACATGTAAAGAAGTTAAGAAGCTTAAGGATCAACTACTTAAGGAGATTAGGCTTATAGAAATGAGTCTGGATAAATATCATGCTGAAAAAAGTGAATTTCCAAGTGTATATGACGATAGCCAGTTATCATATTCCAGCAATTTCAACGTACACGATAATGACCTGTCTGACTATAGTGACAATGATTGTGATGATTTTACAAAATATTTGTCACATTATCTACCGAAATGCTGTTGAAATGTCTACATGCATTGATCGTGTTATGTAATATGTTAACATATTGATAATGATCTGTCTATTTATTGTTGTAGGCATATTCTGATTAATTACACTCCACGTGATATTTTCCGAGCAACTGGTAGAAATTGGTTACTGGATAATAAATCTGTGTATCATCTAAACCCTCGTATGCACAATAGTGACCATGTATATAGTATAATGCAAAGCGAATGTACATTTCGTCTATGACAATCCGAATCTCTACTAGAGGAATGTGTTCAATATGGCATTAAGTGTTCGCGCTGTAAAGCTATTACAATGTCAACGACGAATATTAAATAATTGAGTTGTGTACTTTATCGTATTCGTGAGGAGAACAACAGAATAATTATTAGATTAAATAGAGAATTTTTCAAGACCAAAGCAAATGAATTTTTGGAGGATGGAAATTTAAATCAATATCAAATGTACTATAATATGATGTTATCAAGCGATTGTGCATCAGATATTGATATGTCTGATGAGGATTAGGCACAGTTACTACGCACGCTGACAAATTCATGTCACTTTAAATATTTTTTTCAGAATTACTACTTTTAAGAAATAGTTAAGTTTAGTGGCATTACAACATTACTATTATGAATAACTATTTATTTTGATTGAAAAGTGGTTAAGGGTGCATCAATCGGCGCTATGATAACATCGTATTTCTGTATTAATTATAAAAATAATTATATTACTTAACTTTTGGGATAGATATCTTAATAAATAAATTTTACAGGAGGATGGTCTGGAGAACTGCCGCTTATGGATGAGTCAAGTTCGTCACCCAACAGTGGATAAGATTGGAAATGCAGTCAATTCAATATTTCATGCATTTCGTATGTTCGATTGCATTTTCCAAATACCACCTCCACAGCCTGCGCCACCTTCCCAACCGCTTCCAGATGATGTACATGATGCGCCCTCCCCCTCGAGGAATCCTCCATGACATCATCGCCACACTACCAGGCCATCAAGGGAGACGGAGATTCCACGGCCTCTGCCAGACCCTAGTGTAATGCAAATACTATCACCGGTTGCATTCCATCCATACGACTCATATACAGAATTAGGCCAATATTTACACATGCCCACTTATGGAGACGATTTTTAGAGTTAGTATACAGGATGGGCACCAGTGCCTTCTTCTATGCCTTTTCAGTCATTTACTCCAACTCCTTCTGAAGAGATGTTATATACTATCTCTTCCAAACGACACCGCAGAGAACAAAAGCAAGGCTAAAGAAAAAGGGCATTATTCATCAGAAATCATGTCCATACACCCCACAATAGAATGGAGTAGTTGAAAGAAAGCACAAACACTTATTACAAGTTGCAAGAGCTCTAATGTTTCAGTCAAAATTACCAAAAAGATTCTGGGGAGAATCCATACTCACAGCCACCTATATCATCAACAAATTACCAAGCCCAGTACTCAATTGGGAGACACCTTATGCTTGCTTACATAAGGAAAAACCCAATCTAAACTCACTCAAAACCTTTGGATGCCTATGTTTTGCAACCAATACTTTACCCCACAAGACAAAATTTGAAGAAAGAGCCTTTAAGGGAGTATTTCTTGGATATGTTCCAGGAATGAAGGCCTACAAAATCTATGCCCTAGACCTAAACAAAACCATAGTTTCCAGAGATGTCATCTTCCATGAAAACATATTCCCATTCAGATCACAACCCGATAACCATGACCCACATAAAACCGTATTACCAAATATAATACCTGAACCTGACTTAAGCCCAACCATACCGATGCCACCACATACAGATACCAGCCCTCCCCATGAATCTTTAAGAATAATGTAATACCCGGCTAGACTCCGGTATCGAAATTCCTACCGTCCGGTGGAATCTCGGATGTCGGAAGTCTCTAGTAGGGTAGAAACATGTTTTCATAAAATGTTTTAAGGTTTTTCATGGTTTTAAGTATGAAAATTTAATGAGTTTTTGCATGAAAAGACTTTGGAGGAAAACCCAGGTTCGGCCGCCGAAAGTCAAGTTCGGCCGCCGAACATGCATGCGTCTTGGAGGCACGTTAGGCCCCCGAAAGCATGAGTGAGGGCAGTCCAGGTTCGGCCGCCGAAAGTCAAGTTCGGCCGCCGAACATGGCATGCATGCGGAGGCACATTCAGCCCCCGAACGTGGCCTGGCCAGCCACTATAAAAGGGTCACTTAGCCGAAATGGGCGAGCTTTCTCCCATTTTCGGCCATAGCTAGCTTCCGACCTCCCTCTCCCCAGATCTAGTGTTTTTCCTTCAAATCCCCACCATTTTTCTTGAGTTTTAAGCTTGCATTGAAGATTTTGAACTTTTGAAACAAGTTTTGGAGCTTTGGGAACTCAGGAGCTCATTTTCGTGGATCTCCAAGTTTAGGTCGTCTTCCTCTCGATCTTCAAGAGGTAAGGGCCGATCTTAAGCTCCTTATATGTTTTAACTAAGTTTTATGAAGTTTTATGGGGTAGAAATGCATGTTTAAGTTAGTTGAGCTATGTTAGGTTTTATGTGATTTTTTGAACAATGTGGCATGTTTGAGTATGTTTGAAGTGTTGTAGTTGGGGTATATGTTTGTTTGAGGCCCCTAGGAGCTTGTATGCATGTTTTGGTTGAGTGGTATGCATGATTTGAGAGTTGGGAGGCAAATGTGCATAAAGGAGCCAAGTTTCTGCCCTTTGGCAGAAACCAGGTTCGGCAGCCGAAGGCACTTTCGGCCGCCGAACGTGGCTGGTGAGGCAGGCCTTTCGGCTGCCGAAGTTGCCCCCGAAAGGAGACTTTCATCTCTGTCTGGGACTTTCGGCCGCCGAAGGTGCCGCCGAACATGCATGAGTTTCGTCTCTGTCTGGGAGTTTCGGCCGCCGAAGGTGCCGCCGAACCTGCCTGACTTTCGGCTCTGAAGGGACTTTCGGCCGCCGAACCTGCCGCCGAAAGTGCCCTGTTCAGCCATTTCTTGCATGTTTTTATGCGATGTTTTCATGATGTTTTAGGGGGTTTTTGGGGAGTATATTAGAGTCATGTTTATGAATGTTTGGTCCCTAATTGGAGTCCACCTGTGTAGGTTCGGACCCGAGGAACCGAGGACCCCAGCAGTGAGCCAGCTGCTACAGAGTTTGTCAGAGCTAGCCAGAGGTGAGTGGAATAAACCTTAAGTTTTAAATAAATGAAATAGAAATTTTGAGCATGATCCATGCATCATGAATGCCATGAGATATAGTAGGTTGCTTGCATTAGTATTCACGAATATGTTGCATTGCATTTATGATGTTGATGTGGATTGGTTATTGGATGATCCTTTAGTCCTCATATGATATGATGATGTTATGGCATGATATGGTATGGAAGTCCAGGTTGTACCCATTCTACGTCCCTGGCACGATGTAAGAGGAAGTCCAGGTTGTACCCATTCTACGTCCCTGGCACAGTTGGACTGTATGATATGTTATGTAAGGGAAAGACCGGTTGTACCCATTCTACGTCCCGGCACAGTTGGACTATGTAGAGGACTATAGGTGACAATACCATCCGAGATGTGATTTGTTGTGATGTGTTGCATTTCATGAAAGCATGAAATTTTAATATATTGTTTTCTACTATTCTGCTCACTGGGCTTTGTAGCTCACCCCTCTCCCCTAACCCCAGATGTGCAGGTACAGGGTAGACCAGAAGGTTAGCCAGAGTTTTTGAAGTATGTCTATGTAATAGTTAGATTGTGGACATGATAATTGTACTATGATGTAATGTAAGAGATTTCAGTATGTTATGTAATGAGGTATATTGAGGTTATAGATGTGCTTGACCCTATGAGTATTGTCATCCCTTGTGATACATGATCTATAGAAATGTTTTATAATATTCATGAAAGCCAACTCATCTCATGTTGTATCGCCCGTTGGGGCATTGATGAGATCCCACAGAGGGATCATGATTATGATCAGGACTATGTACATGTATGTTCAGGTTGAGTTGGATGTTTGAAGGAAAAGTTTAAATTTTTATGCATGTTGTTGATCATGTATGGGATTATACAGGTTTACAGGTTATATGTCAGGCTTGCTACGGGTCCCGGCGGCCTTAAGCCGATCTGGATCCTAGCGCCGGTAGCGGTCCGATTTTCGGGTCGTTACAGAATGGTATCAGAGCCCTAGGTTCATATGGTCGGACCTAGAGTGTTGGGCCCATAGATGTTATAGAAGGTCAAGCACAATAGGGAGATCATGTCCACTAGGATAGGATGTGGAGTCCTGTCTTGCATGATGATGTGAAATGCCATGATAATATACATGTGCATTGATGCTATGATATGAATGTGATGTATGTGATGAGGGTTCATGTGTGCCCACATGAACCATATGATGCTAATGTTTGTATGATGTGTACTGTTTTTCAGAAAATAGGATGAGAGGAACTCGTCGATCTGCACGATTGACTGGAGTGCCACCTGAGGATGAGGGCACGAGCGCCCGTCCTCCTACATTGCCTAGGGCAATGTCTTGTAGAGCCAACAGAGATAGAGTGTCAAGGGACCCTAGAAGGTCTTTTGATGCTAGCAGAAGGGGGACAGATAGAGGAGGAAGCTCTTCAGATGTGAGGGAGGTTATGGAAGAGGATCAGAGGAGGGATGGAAACCTGGATGTGAGCATGGAGGAAGAAGGGACAGGGGAATCTCAGGGAGGCGTTCAGGCCTCGGGGTATGGTTTTCCACCCCATTATCCACCCTTTCCACAGGGTTCAGGGTATCCGATGGGAGGTACATCGGACTATTCCAGCTTTAACCCCTACCCTACCTACATGCCTTATCCACCTTTCTATCCACCTTACACACAGTACCCAGCTTATCCACCCTCACCCTTCTATCCTAACCCGGCAAACCCCACCTCGGGGAATGCTGCACCTCCACCTCCACCAACTACAGAACCAGCAGCCCCAGTTACTCAACCTCCTAGACCTAGCTCAGCTGATGGGAGCAAGGTAAAGATGACAGATTACCTCAAGCTAGATGCTCCCAAATACAAGTCAGGGGATGGCCCCTTTGAGTATCTGAGAGTGGTGAAGACAATAACTGATGAGCTAGGGGCAAGTGACAGTAGGGCCATTCAGATGGCAGGGTTCACTTTAAAGTGCAAGAAGGCACGGGAATGGTTCAAGTGTTATGTGGACCCGAGACTAGACGGTATGACATGGGAAGAATTTGCGAATGAGTTCGCTGGATGGGCTTTTCCAGACAGTTCCAGAGAACTGAAGATGATTGAGTTTGAGCAACTGAGGCAGTCAGAGCACATGGGTGTAGAGGAGTTCACGGATAAATTCTTGGACCTATTGCCTTTTTCAGGGCAAGCTCTAGATACAGATACGAAGAAAGCCAAGAGGTATGTTATGAAGCTGCATTCCAGGTACTCCTTGTTGATTCAGTCAGCGGAGAGAGAAAGTTTCCACACTGTGGTGGATATGGCTCGAAGAATGGAAGCAAGTGCTATAGTTGAGGGGTCAGTGAAGCAGTCAGTGACCCAGTCTTCAGGGGTTAAGACCCCAGGCAGAGGAGGACCAGGTTTCTCTTCTCAGAGCTCAGGTAAGAAGAGGTGGGATAACACCACCAGGAAGTCGAAGAAGAATAAGTTTTGGAACAAGCTGAAATCCGGTCTGGGATTTGGCGGTGGCTCGAGCTCAGGCTCAGATGGTACAGAATGTCAGAGATGTGGAAGACCGCACAGGGGAGTGTGTCGAGCTGGGACTAATACATGTTTCAGATGTGGACAGGAGGGACACATAGCTCGGGATTGTCCTATAGTGCCTTTTATGGGCCAGCCCCAGCAGACAGCTTCTGGTAGTGTGGCACAGCCAGCAGTTCCAGCCACAACTCAGGGCAGTGGCAGAGGAAGAGGAAGAGGGGCAGCCTCTTCTTCTGGTTCCCGAGGTGAAGGTCCATCAGCTCCAGCCAGGATCTTCACCATGACACAGCAGGAGGCTAACACATCCAACACCATGGTGTCAGGTAATCTCGTCATTGGGTGTTCTGATGTGTATGCATTAATGGACCCGGGTGTATCTCATTCATTTATTGCTCCGAGAGCCGTTGAGAGGTTGGGTCTGATAGTCTCTGGGTTAGAGTGTCCCCTATGGGTCAGTGGACCCAAGTGTGACCCGTCAGTGGCAGTGTCAGTCTGCCAGTACAGTCCAGTTTTTGTTGAGGGAAGATGCCTCTCCGCCGACCTTGTGGTTCTAGATTTGACAGACTTTGACGTCATTCTAGGGATGGATTGGCTATCTACCCATGGTGCTACCTTGGACTGCAGGGACAAGGTAGTCAGGTTCAGAGATCAGAACGGGTCAGAGGTCGTCTTTAGAGGAGACAAGAGGGGCACACCTAGAGGTCTGATATCAGCTCTTCAGGCTCGTAGGTTGCTTAGGAAGGGATGTCAGGGGTACTTAGCTCATGTGAGAGAGCTAGACAGTCAGGTCAGGGAGCCGGCCTCGGTGCCAGTTGTCAGAGAGTTTCAGGACGTCTTTCCAGATGAGCTTTCAGGATTACCACCTGCTAGGGAGGTAGAGTTCGAGATAGAGTTGGTGCCTGGAACTAGACCGATCTCTATCCCTCCCTACAGGATGGCCCCAGCAGAGTTAAAGGAGTTGAAAGAACAGTTGCAAGAGCTGGTAGAGAAGGGCTTCATCCGACAGAGTACCTCACCTTGGGGTGCTCCGGTCTTGTTTGTGAGAAAGAAGGATGGATCCCTTAGACTTTGTATCGACTACAGGCAGTTGAACAAAGTCACTACCAAAAATAGGTACCCTTTGCCAAGGATTGACGATCTATTCGACCAGCTAACTGGAGCAGGTTGTTTCTCCAAAATAGATCTGAGATCGGGGTACCATCAGCTGAGGATAAGGGATGAAGATGTGCCGAAGACAGCTTTCAGGACCAGATATGGGCATTTTGAGTTCCTTGTAATGCCGTTCGGGTTAACCAACGCCCCTGCAGCATTCATGGATCTCATGAACAGAGTGTTTAGCCAGCACCTGGATCACTTCATTATTGTCTTCATAGATGATATCTTAGTGTATTCCGGGAATGCAGAGGAGCATGCCCATCATTTGCGGTTGGTCTTGCAGACTTTGAGGGAACATGGCTTGTATGCCAAGTTCTCTAAATGTGAGTTCTGGCTGAGGAGCATTTCGTTCTTGGTGTAACACCCCTTACCCTATCAAAGAGTAGATAGAGCAAGGAATGTCACAAACTATACCTTTTTAGATATATCAGGACTAAACAATTTCTTTTATCTGTAAATACCAAGTTTTTAGGTAATGCATGTAACTTTCATCAAGTGATTAAACTAAATGTGAGATTTCTAAACCAAAATTTTTCGGCAGAATTTCCTCTGTTTCATTAGCACTTTAACCTGTAATACATATGAACATCACACTATTTTTGCTCACTCTATTTAATATGTACATGCCAAAATAAAACTGTACTATGACTCAGAGACTCAAAAGAACCAGCTATGATAATGGCCTTGATATCTGATGTAGACCTTTGATGAACTTCGCGTGCCTACTTTATCTACAACCTGCGTGAGGTAAAAACCAACACGCTGAGCTAAGGCTCAGTGGGTGATAACAACAAATAACAAAATAGCGTAAACAAGTTCACGTTTACAGATAAACAGAATAAAAACATCTTCTTTTTCCTTTATTGCACATTTTCTATTCATAGCAAATCACCACAGCTTAGTGCATGTAATAGATGCAAACATATTAACACTCACTAATAAGTTCACAAAATCAAGTATCAATCTTAACTAAGATCTTAGCCCTTATAAACACATAGTAGGATCGACTAGGTAGATAAGGAGTTATAACGGTAGGCACAGGGTGCCGAACGGTAGGCTCAGAGGCCAAATCTGTGATAGCAGAGCTCTGTGGCCATGCTTATGAGGTACCAGATATGTAACCTCAAATATAGATCATGTATCGGTAGCAGTACTGCGAACTCTGTATGTTTATATGGCATGCCATACCCTTATACTAACCTCGACTCCTATTACGTTTACCAGGGCCAAGCACTATTAATTCAATGTATCAATGTAAAATGCATACCATTTGAAGCTATTTGAATTCATTTTCCAAGTTACATATATCATATGCCAAGATTTACAATATGGAAAACTCATGGCAAATAGTGCAAAACTTTATTGACTTAGCATTTTAATGTAGAAAACTACATTCTGCCATATATTGCATCAACTTTTCAAGTAGTTTAGAGTTATAACTTAACTTCAGTTTCTTCATAAGAAATGTACATTTATGTCTTATCTTTCCAACAAGGTATGATTCATGCAATTCTGATCATCCTAACTTAAGTTATGAATTTTTCTTTACAAGCTGCTCAATCAGGTCTTAATCAGTCCAGTATTAGTACCTGTTTATAGTATCACAAAAATTATCAGATTCATACATTTTCATACAAATTAAAGCTTAAGTATCTTCTACAAAGTTTTAGGTATACTTCTTAGGATTCATTTGGCACTGGTATTAACAAATTTCACTGAGTACATAATTAGTTATAGTATAATCAATACACACTGTTCCGGATGCACTAACTCTGTATCCAGTTTAGGTTCACTTCAAATTTTCATCATCTTACCTACAGATTCAGAATTTTGTCAATTCATGAAAGTTTTAGCTCTTTTTCTTAGCTTTCATTTGGTATATCTTAGGCTTAATTTCAATAACCACACAATAAGTTATAAGAATATCAACACAAGCTGTCCTGTTACAACCTATTCTGCCAGATTTGCACTTTTAGCTCTCATGTGAAATTTCTTTACTCTAAGCCTTTCAAACATCATTTTAACATTCATATAACATATTTATACAATCAAAACAACATTTCCAGCAAGTAAAATCAACCCCTAATTTCACTTATTCATGGCAGAATCAAAGGAAAACAGAAAAATCATACAAACACCAAACCTTTCTTGGATTCCTTCTTTCTTTTCCTCTTCTAATCTCTAGCTATCTCCTTTCCCTTTGATGTTCCTTCACCTAGGTAGATTTATGTCTTATGAAAGGATTGAATAAACTATAAATTAAAGCTCTATAATGAAAATTCATGCATGAAGAAATGAGAAGATGTTATTTCCTTCACCTTTCTAAGCTTACCTTGAATTTTCAAGCTTGGTGTATATGGAACCCTAAACCTTTCTTCTTCAATTCTTTCACTATATGGCTGTTCCTTTAGCTCTTGATCTTAGGATAGATTTTGGTTAAAGGAAGAAGTTGTTTTGGTGAGGTTTGGCTTGGCTTTGGTGGAGTTTGGCTTGGCTTTGGTGGAAGGAAGACAAAACAAAGCTTTGGTTTTTTTCAATGGGTGAGCTACGGCAATGGTGGAGGAAGAAAGAAGAAAATCCTTTTTCTTTTTTAAATTTTCTTTTTCATTTCTCCTTTCCTTAGTTAGGTGACACATGGAAAGTAAAATTTGACTTTTATGTTTTAACTTCCCATATTTACACTTTAACCCACTAAACTTTTTACCATGTTTCAATTTAGTTTTTTAAACTTTCAATAATCATAGATTGACCTACTAAAATATGCTTTTAGCCTTTAGAAGTCCTTTTAAGCAAGCATGACGAATATAAACAAGCACCTCAAGCAAGCACGTCAGAAAACCCTAAGCACCTTTCGAAAGTGACTCGTTCCCGACTCGCTAATCACACTGTCTGCTTTATTTCTGAATACGTCTGTTTCTTTATTTGAGTTTTCTATGATTCAGTTATTAGCAGTTTAGAGTTATGCTAGCACATTCCCTAAGGCCACTTACTCTAGTAGTGAAATAGCCTAGCCCTACCTAGTGATGTCACTGCTCTAGCTATGTGTTTGAGGATGTTACAACTCTTCCCCTCTTAAGAAATTTCGTCCTCGAAATTTTACCTGCTTTAAATAGCTGTGGATATTGTTGCCTCATCACTTCTTCACTTTCCCATGTAGCTTCTTCTGCATTGTGATTTCTCCACAACACTTTAACTAAGGGAATCTTCTTGTTTCGTAATTCTTTCATTTCCCTTGCTAAAATTTTCACTGGTTCCTCTTCATAAGTTAGGTCAGATTGTACATCAATGGTTTCAGCTGGGATAACATGTGAAGGATCAGATCTGTATTATCTTAACATGGATACATGAAAGACATTGTGTATTCTGTCTAACTCTGGAGGTAAAGCTAGCCTGTAGGCTACTGGACCCACACGCTCAATTATTTCATATGGACCAATAAACCGAGGGCTTAGCTTACCTTTCTTGCCAAATCTTAGCACTTTCTTCCATGGAGAAACTTTTAAAAACACTTTGTCTCCAACAGCAAATTCTATATCTTTTCTTCTCAAATCTGCATAGGATTTTTGCCTATCTGTTGCAGCTTTCAATCTTTCTTTGATAATCTTCACCCTCTCCTCAGTCTGTCTTACCAACTCTGGACCTACAAGTTTAGCTTCACTAAGTTCTGTCCAGCATAATGGAGTTCTACATTTTCTGCCATACAATGCTTCATAAGGGGCCATTGTAATACTAGCCTGATAACTATTGTTGTAAGCAAATTCCACTAGTGGGAGATATCTTTCCCAGCTTCCTTCAAATTCAATTGTACAACTTCTGAGCATATCTTCCAAAACTTGAATTACTCTTTCTGACTGGCCATCTGTCTGAGGATGAAAAGCTGTACTAAAATTCAATCTTGTCCCTAGAGCTTCATGTAGTTTTTCCCAGAATCTGGATGTGAATCTTGGATCTCTGTCTGATATGATAGAGATAGGAACACCATGCAGTCTCACAATTTCATTAATGTACAATTCTGCATACTTTTCTAATGTATAATCCATTCTGATTGGCAAGAAATGCGCTGATTTAGTTAACTTGTCAACTATTACCCAGATGGCATCTTTCTTCCTTGGTGTGAGTGGCAATCCTGTTACAAAATCCATGGTAATTCTATCCCATTTCCATTCTGGTATAGCGATAGGCTGCAATAACCCTGATGGAACTTGATGCTATGCTTTTACCCGTTGACACGTCAAACATTTTGTTACAAATTCAACTATATTTCTTTTCATACCCGGCCACCAATAATGCGCCTTTAGATCTTGATACATCTTAGTGCTACCTGGATGCATAACATATGGACTGTTGTGTGCCTCTGTAAGAATACTCTGTTTCAGCTCTCCAATGTTAAGTACACATATTCTGTCACCATAGTACAAGTAACCATCATCACTTATCACATGCTTCTGCTTCTTCCCCTCTTGTACTTGTCTAGTCCATAAGGCTATCTCTGTATCTTCTTTCTGTGCTTCTTTAATTTGTTGCAGTAAGTTGGGTCTAACTTTTAATTCTGCTACAATAGCTCCATCATCTGCTATAGTCAACCGCGCATTCATTGCTTTTAATGCAAATAAGGATTTCCTGCTGAGTGCATCTGCTACCAAATTAGCTTTGCCTGGGTGATAATCTATAATGCAATCATAATCTTTCAGTAACTCTAGCCATCTTCTCTGTCTCAGGTTTAGCTCTTTCTGTGTGGGCAAGTATTTCAGACTTTTATGATCTGTATAAATGTAACATTTCTCACCATATAAGTAATGTCTCCATATCTTTAGTGCAAAAACTATGGCAGCCAGCTCTAGATCATGGGTAGGATAGTTCTTCTCATGTGGCTTCAGTTGTCTAGAAGCATAGGCAATCACTTTGCCTTCTTGCATCAAAACACATCCAAGTCCATTGTGAGAAGCATCACTGTATATTATAAATTCCTTGCCAGAAATAGGTTGTGTAAGTATTGGTGCTTCGGTGAGCATAGTCTTCAATTTGTCAAAGCTTGTCTGACATCTATCATCCCAAACATACTTAACATTCTTATGTAGTAATTTAGTCAATGGAGCTGCTATAAGTGAAAACCCTTTCACAAACCTTCTGTAGTACCCAGCTAGACCCAAGAAACTCCTGATCTCTGCAACATTCTTTGGTGGCTTCCATTCCAGTACAGCTTTAATCTTCTGTGGATCTACCCTGATTCCCTCTGCTGATACAACATGTCCCAAAAATATTATTTCATTGAGCCAAAAATCACATTTACTGAACTTAGCATAAAGTTGCTTTTCCCTCAGAGTCTGTAATACTATCCTCAAATGTTTGTCATGGTCTTCTCTAGTTTTAGAGTATACCAGAATATCATCAATGAATACTACAACAAACTGGTCTAAATATGGATGGAAGATACGGTTCATTAGATCCATGAATGATGCAGGTGCATTTGTTAGCCCGAATGGCATAACCAGGAACTCATAATGTCCATATCGTGTCCTGAATGCAGTCTTAGGCACATCTGCCCCTTTAACTCTCAACTGATGGTAACCCGATCTCAAATCTATCTTAGAGAAAATACTGGCTGTAATACCCGGCTAGACTCCGGTATCGGAATTCCTACCGTCCGGTGGAATCTCGGATGTCGAAAACCTCTAGAAGGGTAAAAGTATGTTGTTATGAAATGTTTTCATGTTTTTAATGGTTTTAAGTATGAAATTTAAATGAGTTTTTGCATGAGAAGTCTTAGGAGGAAAACCCAGGTTCGGCCGCCGAAAGTCAAGTTCGGCCGCCGAACATGCATGCGTTTTGGAGGCACGTTAGGCCCCCGAAAGCATGAGTGAGGGAAGTCCAGGTTCGGCCGCCGAACCTCATGTTCGGCCGCCGAACATGGCATGCATGCGGAGGCACATTCGGCCCCCGAACGTGGTCTGGCCAGCCACTATAAAAGGGTCCCTTAGCCGAAAACGGGCGAGTTTTCCCCATTTTCGGCCAAGGTGAGCTTTCCGCCGTCCCTCACCCATTTTTGATGTTCTTCCTCTAAATCTTTCAAGATTTTCACTTGTTTTCCCTTGGTTTTGAAGATCTAAGCTTTTGAAACAAGTTTTGGAGCTTTGGGAATTCAGGAGCTCATTTTCGTGGATCTCCAAGTTTAGGTCGTCTCCCTCTCGATCTTCAAGAGGTAAGTGTAATACCCGGCTAGACTCCGGTATCGGAATCCCTACCGTCCGGTGGGAATTCGGATGTCGGAAACCTCTAGAAGGGTAAAACTATGATTTTATGAAATGTTTTCATGTATTTCATGTTTTTAAGTAAGAAATTTAATGAGTTTTTTACATGAAAAGTCTTTGGAGGAAAACCCAGGTTCGGCCGCCGAAAGTCAAGTTCGGCCGCCGAACATGCATGCGTTTGGGAGGCACGTTAGGCCCCCGAAAGCATGAGTGAGGGAAGTAAAGGTTCGGCCGCCGAACCTCATGTTCGGCCGCCGAACATTTGCATGGATGCGGAGGCACATTCGGCCCCCGAACGTGGCCTGGCCAGCCACTATAAAAGGGACCCTTAGCCGAAATGGGCGAGGTTTTCTCCCATTTTCGGCCACAACAAGCTTCCGATCTCCCTCTCCTCAAATCTTGTGTTCTTTCACTAGATCTCCTCCATCTTTCTTGAGTTTTAAACCCACATTGCAAGTTTTAAGCTTTAAAGGCAAGTTTTGGAGCTTTGGAAACTCAGGAGCTCTCGTGCTTGGATCTCCGAGTTGAGTCGTCTCTTCCTCGATCTTCAAGAGGTAAGAGCCGATCTTAAGCTCAATGTATGTTTTAAATGAGTTTCATGAAGTTTTAAGGGGTAGAGAAGCATGTTAGAGTTAGTTGAGCATATGTTAGGTTTATGTGATTTTTTGAACAATGTGGCTTGCTTGATGTGTGTTTGAAGTGTTGTAGTTGGGGCATATGTTTGTATGAGGCCCCTAGGAACTGTTATGATGTGTATGCATGAGTAGAATCAAGTTTATGCAGGTTTTGAGGCGTTTTGGAGGCTGTGGACACAAGGGAGCCAAGTTTCTGCCCTTCGGCAGAAACTCAGGTTCGGCCGCCGAAGTGACTTTCGGCCGCCGAACCCCCTTGTGGAGGCAGTTTCGGCTGCCGAAGCCTGCCCCCGAAACTCAAGGTTCGTCTCTGTCTGGGAGGTTCGGCCGCCGAAAGTGCCGCCGAACCTGCATGACTTTCGGCTGCAGAGGGACTTTCGGCCGCCGAACCTGCCGCCGAAAGTGCCCTGTTCAGCCATTTCTTGCATGTTTTCATGTGATGTTTTCAGGATGTTTTAGGGGGTTTTTGGGGAGCTTTTCAGAGTCACGTTCATGTATGTTTGGTGCCTCATTTGAGTCCACCTGTGTAGGTTCGGACCCGAGGAACCGAGACCCCCGGTTGTGAGATAGTTGTTCAGAGTTCGTTGTCAAGCTTCAGTTACCAGGTGAGTGGAACAACCCCTTAAGTTTTAAAGTAATTGAATAAATGAATGAATCATAAAGCATTGCCCATGCATCATTATGCCATGCAATATTAGGTTGTTTGCATTAGAATTCACGAATATGTTGCATTGCATACTTTGTTGTTGATGTGGATGAATGTTGAATGATCCATTAGCCCTTGTATGTCATGATAGCCTATGTGAGTCCAGGTGTGCCTGCTACGGCTCTACGCCCCTGGCACTATGACTGATTATGAAAGTCCGGGTGTGCCTGCTACGGCTCTACGCCCCCGGCATGTATAAGTAAGAAAGATAGGGGCTAAATGGTGACAAGTTCATCCTTGTTGTGAAATGTTTGTGTTATGGCGCATACATGAAAGCATGAATGAGAAAAAGTTAAATAATAATAAAATGAATAATAATATACCTAAAAATGGAGGAATTAAAACAAATGTTTTTAGTTTCTGCTCACTGGGCTTTTAGCTCACCCCACTCCCATTATCCCCAGAGTTGCAGGTACAGGAGAGATCAAGAAGTCAGCTAGAGTGAAGTCAAGTCATATGTATGTAATAGCTAGAGTATGTGGACATGACATATGATAAGAATGTAATGTAAAGCTTGAACAGTTATGTTTATGTAATTATGTTATTGAGGATAGATTTGTGCTTGACCATAGTATATGTTAATCCCTTGGTATGTACATGATCTTATTATATGATGTGTATGTGAACCAACTCAACACAGATTTTATATTGCCATTGAGGCTTTGATGAAATCCCACAGAGGGATTAATGTTTATGTATATGATGAATACAGTGCATGCACAGGTTGAGTTTGGTGTATGAAGAAAAAGAAAAGTTTTAATTCTTATGTATGTTTGTTGATCATGTATGGGATTAAACAGGTATACAGGATGTATATAGGCTTGCTACGGGTCCCGGCGGCCTTAAGCCGATCTGGATCCTAGCGCCGGTAACGGGTCGGATTTCCGGGTCGTTACAGAGTGGTATCAGAGCCCTAGGTTCATATGATCGGACCTAGAGTGTCGGGCTCATAGATGTTCTAGAAGGTCAAGCACACTAGGAAAATCATGTCCACTAGGATAGGATGTAGAGTCCTGTCAATATGATGATATGATATGCCATGATGATATGCATGTGCATAAATGCTATGATGTGATGCTATGTATGTGATGAGGGTTCATGTGTTTCCACATGAACCATATGATGCTAATGATTGTTTATACTATGTGCTGTTTTTCAGAAGATAGAATGAGAGGAACTCGTCGATCTGCACGATTGACTGGAGTGCCACCTCAGGACGAGGGCACTGATGCCCGTCCTCCAGCATTGCCTAGGGCAATGTCCAGTAGGTCCAACAGAGACAGAGTAGCTAGAGACCCTAGAAGGTCTTTAGATCTGGGAAGAAGCAGATCAGTAAGGGGAACAGTGCAGGGAGGAATGTCTGAGGATATGGAAGTAGACCAGAGGAGGGATGGCAGTCTCGGTGTGAGCATGCCGGAAGAGGGCATGGGAGAATCAGAAGGAGGCACTCAGGCCTCGAGTTATGTCCAGCCACATCACTACCCACCCTATTCACACCATCCAGGGTATTCGATGGGAGGTACATCGGATTACCCCAGTTTTAGCCCTTATCCTCCACATATGCCATACCCACCTTACTACCCACCATACTCTCAGTACCCCATGTACCCACCTCCACCTCCCTTTACCAGTACAGCAAACCCTACCCCAGGGGATGTTGTACCTCCACCACCACCAGTATCTACTGTCCCGGAAACACAAGTACCCAAACCTACCTCATCTGGAGGGAGCAAGGTCAAGATGACCGATTATATGAAGCTGGGTGCTCCCCAGTTTGAAACCGGTGATGATCCGTTCGTGTACTTGGAGCGGGTCAAGGCAATTACAGATGAGATAGGGGCTGACGACAGTAGAGCCATTCAGATGGCCGGGTTCACGCTTAAGTGCAAGAAGGCACGGGAGTGGTTCAAGAACTATGTGAACCCGAGAGTGGACAGCATGAATTGGGAAGAGTTTTTAAACGAGTTTGCAGGATGGGCTTTCCCTGATAGTTCAAGGGAATTGAAGATGATAGAATTCGAGCAGTTGAGGCAAACTGATGACATGAGTGTAGACGAGTACACAGACAGGTTCCTGGAGTTGTTGCCATATGCTGGGCTGAATTTGGACACAGATCAAAAGAAGTCAAGGAGATATATTATGAGGCTGCACTCCAGGTATTCCTCTTTGGTACAGTCAGCAGAGAGAGAGAGTTTCCATGCCATAGTGGATATGGCTAGGAGAATGGAGGCTAGTGCTATCGTTGAGGGGAAGGTAAAACAGTCAGTGGCACAGTCTTCTGGTTCCAAGACCCCAGGTGGGGAAAGGGTAGACTCTTCTTCTCTAAGTGCAGCAGTTGCAGGCAGTAAGAAGTGGGACAGAGGCCACAGAAAATCTAAGAAGAATAAGTTCTGGAACAAGATCAAGTCAGGTCTGGGTTTAGGCAGTGGCTCAAGCTCTGGTGCAGAGATTACAGCATGTATGAGATGTGGGAGACCACACAAGGGAGTATGTCTGGCAGGGACAAACACATGTTTCAGATGCGGACAGGCGGGTCATTTGGCTCGAGACTGTCCTAGAGGAGCCTTTACAGCACCGTCTCAGCAGACAACCTCCGGCAGTGTGGTGCAGCCAGTAGCTTCAGCCGCAACACAGGCCAGTGGCAGAGGCAGAGAGAGAGGGTCAGCCTCTTCATCAGCAGGATACAGAGGTGAAGGTCCATCAGCTCCGGCACGGATCTTCACTATGACTCAGCAGGAGGCCAACACATCCAACACCGTGGTGGCAGGTAATCTCATCATTGGTTGTTCTGATGTGTATGCCTTAATGGACCCGGGTGCATCTCATTCTTTTATTGCTCCGAGAGTCGTGGAGAGGGTAGGATTGATGGTCTCTGGGTTAGAGTGTCCCCTATGGGTCAGTGGACCCAAGTGTGACCCGTCAGTGGCAGAGGCAGTCTGCCAATGTAGTCCAGTTTTCATAGAGGGAAGATGCCTTTCCGCCGACTTTGTGGTTCTAGATTTGACAGATTTTGACGTCATTCTAGGGATGGATTGGTTATCGACCCATGGTGCTACCTTGGACTGTAGAGACAAGGTAGTCAGATTCAGAGATCAGGATGGGTCAGAGGTCGTCTTCAGAGGAGACAAGAGGGGTACACCTAGAGGTCTGATCTCAGCTCTTCAGGCTCGTAGGTTGCTTAGGAGGGGATGTCAGGGGTTTCTAGCTCATGTGAGGGAGTTAGATAGTCATGTCAGAGAGCCCGCCTCAGTGCCTGTGGTAAGTGAGTTCTTAGATGTTTTCCCAGACGAGCTTCCAGGACTACCACCTGCAAGGGAGATAGAGTTTGAAATAGAGCTGATGCCTGGAACTAGGCCTATCTCTATCCCTCCCTACAGGATGGCGCCAGCAGAGTTGAAAGAGCTAAAGGAACAGTTGCAAGAACTGGTGGACAAGGGTTTCATCCGACCGAGTACCTCACCTTGGGGTGCTCCAGTGCTCTTTGTAAAGAAAAAGGATGGATCCCTTAGGCTTTGTATCGACTACAGACAGTTGAACAAAGCCACCATCAAGAACAATTACCCTTTGCCGAGGATCGACGATCTATTCGACCAGCTAGCAGGAGCAGGTTGTTTCTCCAAAATAGATCTGAGATCAGGGTACCATCAGTTGAGGATAAGGAATGAAGATGTACCGAAGACAGCTTTCAGGACCAGGTATGGGCACTATGAGTTCCTTGTGATGCCGTTTGGGTTGACCAACGCCCCTGCAGCATTCATGGACCTCATGAACAGAGTATTCAGTCAGTATCTGGATCACTTCGTTATTGTCTTCATAGATGATATCTTAGTGTATTCCAGAAATGCAGAGGAGCATGCCCATCACCTGAGGATAGTTTTGCAGACCTTGAGAGAGCATGGCTTGTATGCCAAGTTCTCCAAGTGTGAGTTTTGGCTTAGGAGCATTTCATTCTTGGGGCACATTGTGTCAGAACAGGGTATTGAAGTAGACCCCAAGAAGGTAGAGGCTGTAGCTAACTGGCCTAGACCCACCACAGTGACCGAGATCAAAAGTTTTTTGGGTTTAGCAGGTTACTACAGGAGGTTCGTTCAGGACTTCTCAAAGATTGCTGCTCCTATGACCAAATTGACAAAGAAGAATCAAAAGTTCATATGGACCGATCAGTGTGAGGAAAGCTTTGAGGAGCTTAAGAGGAGGTTGACTTCAGCACCGGTGTTAGCTCTGCCAAAAAGTGATGATGACTTCTCAGTATATTGTGATGCGTCCCGTGTGGGACTGGGTTGTGTGCTAATGCAAAATGAGAGGGTGATCGCTTATGCTTCTAGGCAGTTGAAGAAGCATGAGCTGAATTACCCCACACATGACCTAGAGATGGCAGCAGTGATCTTTGCACTCAAGATGTGGAGGCATTACCTTTATGGGGTAAAGTGTGAGATCTTCACAGATCATAAGAGCCTGCAGTACATCTTGAGTCAGAGAGAACTGAACATGAGGCAGAGGAGATGGGTAGAGCTGTTGAGTGACTACGATTGCAAGATTCAGTACCATCCGGGTAAGGCGAATGTTGTGGCAGACGCCCTAAGCCGGAAATCACTCGGCAGTCTATCCCACATTTCAGCAGAGAGGAGGCCGGTGGTGAAGGAGTTCCACAGACTTATGAGTGAGGGATTACAGTTGGAGTTGTCTGGCACAGGTGCCTTAGTGGCTCAGATGAGAGTGACACCCGTGTTTCTGGAGCAGGTAGCTCAGAAACAGCATGAGGACCCAGAGTTAGTGAAGATTGCCAGGACGGTTCAGTCAGGCAAAGATAGTGAGTTCAGATTTGATGATAAGGGGATCCTCCGTTACGGGAACAGATTATGTGTGCCAGATGACATTGGTCTGAAGGGAGATATTATGGGGGAAGCCCATAATACCAGGTATAGTGTTCACCCTGGAGCCACCAAGATGTATCAGGATCTGAAGAGAGTGTATTGGTGGCCAGCTATGAAGAAGGACGTGGCACTGTTCGTGTCAGCCTGCGATGTGTGTCAGAGGGTGAAACTAGAGCATCAGAAGCCGGCTGGAATGCTTAACCCGCTACCTATTCCAGAATGGAAATGGGAGAACATAGCTATGGACTTCGTAGTGGGGTTACCGGCGACGTCCAACAGATTGGACTCCATATGGGTGATTGTGGACAGACTCACCAAATCTGCTCACTTCATCCCTGTCAGGAGTGGTTACTCTGTGGACAAGTTGGCGCAGGTGTACGTAGATGAGATTGTCAGACTGCATGGGGTCCCGGTATCTATAGTGTCAGATAGAGGGCCCCAGTTCACCTCCAGGTTTTGGCGGAGTCTGCAGAACGCTATGGGTACCAGATTAGACTTCAGTACTGCCTTCCACCCACAGACAGACGGACAGTCAGAGAGGACCATCCAGACCGTAGAAGATATGCTCAGAATGTGCGTGCTAGATTTTGGCGGTTCTTGGAAGCAACATCTACCTTTGGTGGAGTTTGCCTACAATAACAGCTATCATGCTAGCATAGGGATGGCTCCATATGAAGCTTTATATGGGAGGAAGTGCAGGTCACCCGTTTGCTGGGAAGAAGTAGGAGAGAGGTCCTTAGCAGGGCCTGAGCTTGTAGAGATTACCAGCAGGGTGGTGCCCATGATCAGAGAAAGGATAAAGACTGCCACCAGCAGGCAGAAAAGTTATGCAGACATCCGCAGGAAACAGGTAGAGTTTCAGGAGGGGGATCTAGTATTGCTCAAGGTGTCTCCGATGAAAGGGGTGGTTCGGTTTGGTAAGAAGGGTAAGCTAGCTCCGCGGTACATTGGACCCTTTGAAGTCCTGCAAAGGATTGGGAATGTATCGTACAAGCTGGACTTGCCTGCTTCTATGGAGAGAATCCATCCGGTTTTCCATGTTTCCATGTTGAGGAAGTTCGTGTCAGATCCGGGCAAGGTTCTTAGTGAGCCTGATATGGAGATCCATGAGGATCTCACCTATGTAGAACAGCCAGTGCGGATCCTAGACACTCAGATCAGAAAGTTGAGGAACAAGGAAATCCCGATGGTAAAGGTCCTTTGGAACCACCACAACTTAGAGGAATGCACATGGGAGACACGGGAGTCCATGCTCCAGCAATACCCCCATCTGTTTTGAGGTGAGTGTTAGTTGTTCTATGTGTTGTATGTATGAGATATTGTATGCCATGTTGTATGCTATGATTGATGCCGTGCTTTGTATGTTAGTTGAGGAACATTCGGGGACGAATGTTCTTAAGGGGGGAAGAATGTAATACCCGGCTAGACTCCGGTATCGGAATCCCTACCGTCCGGTGGGAATTCGGATGTCGGAAACCTCTAGAAGGGTAAAACTATGATTTTATGAAATGTTTTCATGTATTTCATGTTTTTAAGTAAGAAATTTAATGAGTTTTTTACATGAAAAGTCTTTGGAGGAAAACCCAGGTTCGGCCGCCGAAAGTCAAGTTCGGCCGCCGAACATGCATGCGTTTGGGAGGCACGTTAGGCCCCCGAAAGCATGAGTGAGGGAAGTAAAGGTTCGGCCGCCGAACCTCATGTTCGGCCGCCGAACATTTGCATGGATGCGGAGGCACATTCGGCCCCCGAACGTGGCCTGGCCAGCCACTATAAAAGGGACCCTTAGCCGAAATGGGCGAGGTTTTCTCCCATTTTCGGCCACAACAAGCTTCCGATCTCCCTCTCCTCAAATCTTGTGTTCTTTCACTAGATCTCCTCCATCTTTCTTGAGTTTTAAACCCACATTGCAAGTTTTAAGCTTTAAAGGCAAGTTTTGGAGCTTTGGAAACTCAGGAGCTCTCGTGCTTGGATCTCCGAGTTGAGTCGTCTCTTCCTCGATCTTCAAGAGGTAAGAGCCGATCTTAAGCTCAATGTATGTTTTAAATGAGTTTCATGAAGTTTTAAGGGGTAGAGAAGCATGTTAGAGTTAGTTGAGCATATGTTAGGTTTATGTGATTTTTTGAACAATGTGGCTTGCTTGATGTGTGTTTGAAGTGTTGTAGTTGGGGCATATGTTTGTATGAGGCCCCTAGGAACTGTTATGATGTGTATGCATGAGTAGAATCAAGTTTATGCAGGTTTTGAGGCGTTTTGGAGGCTGTGGACACAAGGGAGCCAAGTTTCTGCCCTTCGGCAGAAACTCAGGTTCGGCCGCCGAAGTGACTTTCGGCCGCCGAACCCCCTTGTGGAGGCAGTTTCGGCTGCCGAAGCCTGCCCCCGAAACTCAAGGTTCGTCTCTGTCTGGGAGGTTCGGCCGCCGAAAGTGCCGCCGAACCTGCATGACTTTCGGCTGCAGAGGGACTTTCGGCCGCCGAACCTGCCGCCGAAAGTGCCCTGTTCAGCCATTTCTTGCATGTTTTCATGTGATGTTTTCAGGATGTTTTAGGGGGTTTTTGGGGAGCTTTTCAGAGTCACGTTCATGTATGTTTGGTGCCTCATTTGAGTCCACCTGTGTAGGTTCGGACCCGAGGAACCGAGACCCCCGGTTGTGAGATAGTTGTTCAGAGTTCGTTGTCAAGCTTCAGTTACCAGGTGAGTGGAACAACCCCTTAAGTTTTAAAGTAATTGAATAAATGAATGAATCATAAAGCATTGCCCATGCATCATTATGCCATGCAATATTAGGTTGTTTGCATTAGAATTCACGAATATGTTGCATTGCATACTTTGTTGTTGATGTGGATGAATGTTGAATGATCCATTAGCCCTTGTATGTCATGATAGCCTATGTGAGTCCAGGTGTGCCTGCTACGGCTCTACGCCCCTGGCACTATGACTGATTATGAAAGTCCGGGTGTGCCTGCTACGGCTCTACGCCCCCGGCATGTATAAGTAAGAAAGATAGGGGCTAAATGGTGACAAGTTCATCCTTGTTGTGAAATGTTTGTGTTATGGCGCATACATGAAAGCATGAATGAGAAAAAGTTAAATAATAATAAAATGAATAATAATATACCTAAAAATGGAGGAATTAAAACAAATGTTTTTAGTTTCTGCTCACTGGGCTTTTAGCTCACCCCACTCCCATTATCCCCAGAGTTGCAGGTACAGGAGAGATCAAGAAGTCAGCTAGAGTGAAGTCAAGTCATATGTATGTAATAGCTAGAGTATGTGGACATGACATATGATAAGAATGTAATGTAAAGCTTGAACAGTTATGTTTATGTAATTATGTTATTGAGGATAGATTTGTGCTTGACCATAGTATATGTTAATCCCTTGGTATGTACATGATCTTATTATATGATGTGTATGTGAACCAACTCAACACAGATTTTATATTGCCATTGAGGCTTTGATGAAATCCCACAGAGGGATTAATGTTTATGTATATGATGAATACAGTGCATGCACAGGTTGAGTTTGGTGTATGAAGAAAAAGAAAAGTTTTAATTCTTATGTATGTTTGTTGATCATGTATGGGATTAAACAGGTATACAGGATGTATATAGGCTTGCTACGGGTCCCGGCGGCCTTAAGCCGATCTGGATCCTAGCGCCGGTAACGGGTCGGATTTCCGGGTCGTTACAGTAAGAGCCGATCTTAAGCTCCTTATGTGTTTTAACTAAGTTTTTATGCAAGATCTATGGGTAGAAATGCATGTTAGGGTATATGTTGAGTTTATGGGTTTTAATGCTTTGATGAACAATGTAGCTTGTTATGTGTTGTTTGAAGTGTTGTAGTTGGGGTATATGATAGCTTGAGACCCCTAGGTGTAATGTATGTGAGGTATGCATGTTTTAGAACTAGTTTTTACATGATTTGAGCTTGGGAGGCAAAATGTGCATAG
The DNA here is from genome assembly GCF_001659605.2 of Manihot esculenta. Classification (NCBI taxonomy): domain Eukaryota; kingdom Viridiplantae; phylum Streptophyta; class Magnoliopsida; order Malpighiales; family Euphorbiaceae; genus Manihot; species Manihot esculenta. The sequence goes on along the minus strand of NC_035165.2, from coordinate 27,953,409 downwards.
AGGAGCTGAGTTTCTGCCCTTCGGGAGAAGCTCAGGTTCGGCCGCCGAAGTGACTTTCGGCCGCCGAACCCTCTTTTGTGGAGGCAGCATTCGGCTGCCGAAGTTGCCCCCGAAAAGAGACTTTCGTCTCTGTCTGGGACTTTCGGCCGCCGAAGGTGCCGCCGAAAGTGCCCTGTTCAGTCGTTTCATGCATATTTCTATGTGATGTTTCAGGATGTTTTAGGGGGGTTTTTGGGGAAGTTTATTAGAGTTATGTTTATATATGTTTAGTCCCTCATTGGAGTCCACCTGTGTAGGTTCGGACCCAAAGAACCGAGGACCTCAGCAGTGAGATAGCTGCTTCAGAGTCTGTAGAGCTTCAGCCAGAGGTGAGTGGAATGAACCTTAAGTTTTTGAATAAATGAAATATAACTTTTTGGAGCATGTTCATGCATCATATATGCCATGATATATTTTAGGTTGTTTACATTAGTATTCACGAATATGTTGCATTGCATAATATGATGTGGATGCGGATTGGCTATTGAATGATCCTCTAGTCCTCCTATGGTATGATATGATGATGATACGGTATGGATTGCCAGTGAGGCCCATTCTACGCCCCTGGACTATGTTAAGAGAAAGACCAGTGAGGCCCATTCTACGCCCCTGGCATATCGGAATGTTATGTTATGTTATGTATGTAAGAGAAAGACCAGTGAGGCCCATTCTACGCCCCTGGCACGATTGGACTACGTTGAGGACTATAGGTGACAATACCATCCTTATGTGATATGTTTGTGATGTGTTGCATTTCATGGAAGCATGAAATATTTTTAATATATGTTTTCTCTATTCTGCTCACTGGGCTTTATAGCTCACCCCTCTCCCCTAACCCCAGATGTGCAGGTACAGGGTAGACCAGGAGGTTAGCCAGAGTATGAAGTGATGTTATGTAATAGATAGATTGTGGACATGACAATTGTATTATGATGTAATGTAAAAGAGTTTTAAGTTATGTTATGTAATTTGAATATTGAGGATAGAGTTGTGCTTGACCAATACAGATTGTTAATCCCACTTGTATGTACATGGTCTTTACGATATGAGATATGAGGTTATGTTTCAACCAAGCTTATGTATGATGAGATACCCCATTGGAGCATTTGATGAGGGCTCCAGTGGAGGTTTATGTTATGTTTATGTTTATGTTCAGGTTGAGCTTGGTTGTTATATGAGAATGTTTACAGGTTTATGAGTATTGTTGATCATGTATGGGATTAAAACAGGATTACAGGTTATGTCAGGCTTGCTACGGTTCCCGGCGGCCTTATGCCGATCTGGATCCTAGCGCCGGTAGCGGTCCGGATTTCCGGGGCGTTACAGAATGGTATCAGAGCCCTAGGTTCATATGGTCGGACCTAGAGTGTCGGGCTCATAGATGTTATAGAAGGTCAAGCACAATAGGAAAAGTCATGTCCACTAGGATAGGATGTTGAGTCCTGTCTTACATGATGATGTGATATGCCATGATTATATGCATGTGCATTAATGATGTACTATGATATGTGATGTATGTGATGCGGGTTCATGTGTGCCCACATGAACCATATGATGCTGATGTTTGTGCTACGTGTGGTTTTTCAGAAGACAGGATGAGAGGAACTCGTCGATCAGCAAGATTGACTGGAGTGCCACCTGAGGATGAGGGCATGAGCGCCCGTCCTCCAGCATTGCCTAGGGCAATGTCTAGCAGGTCCAACAGGGACAGAGTAACAAGAGACCCTAGAAGGTCTCTGGATCTGGGTAGGAGCAGATCAGTCAGAGGGACAGTTCAGGGAGGAGCATCAGAGGATATGGGGGATGATATGGACGTAGAACAGAGAAGGGATGGCAGTTTGGGAGTCAATATGTCAGAGGAAGGTATGGGAGAGTCCCAAGGAGGCACTCAGGCCTCGGGATTTGTACAGCCACCTCACTACCCACATTTCTCGCAACACCCCGGGTATTCGATGGGAGGCACGTCGGATTACCCTAGTTTTAGCCCTTACCCCACACAGATGCCATACCCACCATACCCACAGTATCCTATGTATCCACCACCACCCTATCACCCAAATCCAGAAAACCCTACCACAGAAAATGTTGCCCCACCTCCACCACCCACAGAACCAGCAGCCCCAGTTACTCAACCTCCTAACCCTAGCTCATCCAGAGGGAGCAAGGTCAAGATGACCAACTACATGAAGCTGGGTGCTCCCCAATATGATGATGGTGATGACCCATTTGCGTATCTGGAAAGGGTCAAAATGATAACAGACGAGATAGGGGCGGATGACAGTAGAGCCATTCAGATGGCTGGGTTCACCCTAAAATGCAAGAAGGCCCGTGAGTGGTTCAAGAACTACATCAAACCGAGGGTGGACAGTCTTCCATGGGAGGATTTCGCAAATGAGTTTGCAGGATGGACTTTCCCTGATAGTTCAAGGGAATTGAAGATAATAGAATTCGAGCAGTTGAGGCAGACTGATGACATGAGTGTAGACGAATATACTGACAGGTTTATGGAGTTGCTGCCATTTGCTGGGCAGGACCTTAGCACAGATCAGAAGAAATCAAGGAGGTATATCATGAAGCTCCATCCCAGGTATTCCTCCTTGGTACAGTCAGCAGATAGAGAGAGTTTTCACACCATAGTCGATATGGCTAGGAGAATGGAGGCTAGTGCTATCATCGAGGGAAAAGTCAAGCAGTCAGTGGCACAGCCTTCTGGTTCCAAGACCCCAGGAGGGGGAAAAGTGGATCCTTCTTCCTTCAGTTCAGGTAGTAAGAGGTGGAGCAGTACCACCAAGAAGCAGAAGAAGAGCAAGTTCTGGAGCAAGATCAAGTCAGGTCTGGGATTAGGAAGTGGCTCGAGCTCAGGTGCAGACAATGTAGCATGTGTGAAGTGTGGTAAGCCACACAGGGGAGTGTGCCTCTATGGGTCCAGAGCCTGCTTTAGATGTGGGCAGGAGGGACATATGGCTCGGGATTGTCCTAGAGCAGCTGTTATGGCACAGTCCCAGCAGACAGGTTCAGGCAGTGTAGCTCAGCCAGTAGCTCCGGCACCAACTCAAGCCAGCGGCAGAGGTAGAGGGAGAGGAGCAGCCTCTTCTTCAGCGGGTTTCAGAGGTGAAGGTCCGTCAGCTCCAGCGAGGATCTTCACAATGACACAGCAAGAGGCGAACACATCCAACACCGTGGTGGCAGGTAATCTCATCATTGGTTGTTCTGATGTGTATGCATTGATGGACCCTGGTGCATCTCATTCTTTCATCGCTCCGAGAGCCGTGCAGAGGTTAGGGTTGATGGTCTCTGAGTTAGAGTGTCCCCTATGGGTCAGTGGACCCAAGTGTGACCCGTCAGTGGCAGAGTCAGTCTGCCAATGTAGTCCAGTTTTTGTGGAGGGAAGATGCATGTCCGCCGACCTTGTGGTTCTAGAGTTGACTGATTTTGACGTCATTCTAGGGATGGACTGGTTATCTACCCATGGTGCTACCTTGGACTGCAGGGACAAGGTAGTTAAGTTCAGATGTCAGGATGGGTCAGAAATCGTCTTCAGAGGAGACAAAAGGGGTACACCTAGAGGTATGATATCGGCCCTACAGGCTCGTAGGCTACTCAGGAGGGGTTGTCAGGGTTTTCTAGCTCACGTGAGAGAGCTAGACAGTCAGGTTAGAGAGCCCGCCGCAGTGCCAGTGGTTAATGAGTTTTTAGATGTGTTCCCAGACGAACTTCCAGGTTTACCACCTGCTAGGGAGATAGAGTTCGAGATAGAGTTAATGCCTGGAACGAGACCGATCTCTATCCCTCCCTACAGGATGGCACCAGCTGAGTTGAAAGAGTTGAAAGAACAGTTGCAAGATCTGGTAGATAAGGGCTTCATCCGACCGAGTACCTCACCTTGGGGTGCTCCAGTGCTCTTTGTAAAGAAGAAGGATGGATCCCTCAGACTTTGTATCGACTACAGACAGTTGAACAAAGTCACTACCAAGAATAAGTACCCATTGCCAAGGATCGACGATCTATTCGACCAGCTAGCAGGAGCGGGTTGTTTCTCCAAAATAGATCTGAGATCTGGGTACCATCAGCTGAGGATCAGAGAAGAGGATGTGCCAAAGACAGCTTTCAGGACCAGATATGGGCATTATGAGTTCCTTGTAATGCCGTTCGGGTTAACCAATGCCCCTGCAGCATTCATGGACCTCATGAACAGAGTGTTTAGACAGTACCTGGACCACTTTGTTATTGTCTTCATAGATGATATCTTAGTGTATTCCAGGAATGCAGAGGAGCATGCCCATCATCTGAGGATAGTTCTGTAGACCTTGAGGGAACATGGCTTGTATGCCAAGTTCTCCAAGTGTGAGTTCTGGTTGAGGAGCATCTCATTCTTGGGGCATGTAGTGTCAGAGAATGGAATAGAGGTAGACCCCAAGAAAGTGGAGGCTGTGACTAACTGGCCTAGACCCACCACAGTGACTGAGATTAGAAGTTTCTTGGGTTTGGCTGGTTATTACAGGAGGTTCGTTCAGGACTTCTCAAAGATTGCAGCTCCTCTAACCAGATTGACCAGAAAGAACCAGAGGTTCGTATGGGCCGACCAGTGTGAAGAGAGTTTCGAAGAGCTTAAGAAGAGGTTAACTTCAGCACCAGTGTTAGCTCTGCCAACTAGCAATGAGGACTTCACAGTGTTCTGTGATGCATCCAGAGTAGGCTTGGGTTGTGTGTTGATGCAGAATGGCAAGGTGATCGCTTATGCTTCTAGACAGCTAAAGAGGCATGAGTTGAATTACCCCACACACGATCTTGAAATGGCAGCAGTCATCTTTGCACTCAAGATGTGGAGGCACTACCTCTATGGGGTAAAATGTGAGATCTTCACAGATCATAAGAGCCTGCAGCACATCTTGAGTCAGAGAGATTTGAATTTGAGACAGAGGAGATGGGTAGAACTGCTCAGTGACTATGATTGCAGAATCCAGTACCATCCGGGTAAGGCGAATGTTGTGGCAGACGCCCTAAGCCGGAAGTCACTAGGCAGTTTATCCCACATCACGGCAGAGAGGAGACCGGTGGTGAAGAAGTTTTACAAGCTCATGAATGAAGGTCTACAGTTAGAGTTGTCTGGTACAGGTGCTTTGATTGCACAGATGAGAGTGACACCTGTATTTCTGGAGCAGGTGGCTCAGAAACAGCACGAGGACCCAGAATTAGTGAAGATTGCCAGGACTGTTCAGTCAGGCAAGAATGAAGAGTTTAGGTTTGATGGTAAGGGGATCCTCCGCTATGGGAGCAGATTATGTGTACCAGATGACATAGGGCTTAAGGGAGACATTATGAGAGAAGCTCATAATGCAAGATACAGCTGTAACGACCCGGAAACCGATACCCTACCGTAACAGCCCGAACCGCCACCGGCGCTAGGATCCAGATCGGCTTAAGGCCGCCGGGACCCGTAGCAAGCCAAACATACCTCCTATCACCTGGTCAAATCCCATACATGATCAAAACTTTAACATAAAAACTGGAACATCTGATGTAATTACCGAGCTCGACCTGTATGCGACATAACTGAAACATAAAAGGACCCCCTACTAGAGCCCTCATCAAAACTCTAGCTGGGTCAACATAACATACATCAAGCTGGGATTACATCCAAAGAACTAGAATCTAACCTGTGCATGCCTCAAACCACAAACATAAGACCTCCTCTAGGGTCCTCATCCATTACCATAACGTGGTAAACAACACATGCCACAAGATTAGCTCAAACATAACTCAACATCTAACACATAACATACATCATGTATTAAACAGGGACTAGCCAAGTCTTAGGGCCAAGCACAGTTCTAATCCATAAACATAACTCCAATTAACTTTACCTTACAATAACTCAGTTACATACATCATCTCAAATTACATTACATCACTTATATTACATGTCCACTTCTAAAACTACTAAAATGAAACAGAAACAGAAACATACACTGGTACATTCCAAACACACTTCACTTAATCTTTACCCTGCTGACTTCTGAACTCTGACTTAAACCTGCAAACCTGGGGTTAGGGGGGAGGGGTGAGCTAAAAAGCCCAGTGAGTAGAAACAAAGAAAACAGTTCATTAATTACATGCTCTCATGAAATGCGTCATATCACAAAGAAATCACATAACTAGGTCCGTCTCGGGGTTCATGCAAATAAATATTCCCCACGGACTGTTTTTGAGAGTTTCTTTCTTTCTTTGCTAGCAACCTTTACTCTCAAGGATCAGACATGACCTCAAAAATCCCTCTGTCGGTGCCCGGCTCCCCCAAAGGAGCTCACACAGGACTTTCACATACATGACAGGGTGCCTAGTCCACAGAGAGCTCACAAGGACTTTCCTATATGTACTTGTCCGGCTCTCAAAAGACTCACCCAAGACTCAATGACAGATATGGGCTATTGAAGTCGCCTTGGTCCGAACCTCCTGAATCAACATCAAATAATGCAATGCGTCACATTCGTGAAACTAGTGCAATCATCCTATTACATATAATCATGATGCATGAGCATGCTTTATGCATTCGATTTCGTACATAAAAGATTAAGTTTAGTTCTACTCACCTCCTGGCAGACGCTGACTGACTCTGCAGCTGCTAGCACTACTGGCCTCCTCGGTCCCTCGGGTCCGATCCTACACAGGTGGACTCGAATGAGGTGCCAAACATACTCTAAACAACTCATAAACATACCCCCAAAAACCCCTCTAAACATCACTAAAACATGCATAGGAAACACCCAAGAAACAGCTGGACAGGGCACTTTCGGCGGCACCTTCGGCGGCCGAAAGTCCCTTCCAGAGACGAAACTCGGGTAGGTTCGGCGGCAGGTTCGGCGGCCGAAACCCCTGGACAGAAACGAAAGTCCCTCCTTCAGGGGCACGTTCGGCAGCCGAGAGACTGCCTCCCATGCAGGTTCGGCGGCCGAAACTCCTTTCGGCGGCCGAACCTGGTCCCCTCTGGACGACAGGTCCGATTCTGCCAAGCCAAAAACCAAACTCAATACACCCCAAATCCTTACATACTCTCTCCCAATCATGCATACTCACTCCCACATGTATCAACTAGTTTAAACCTCAACAATACATCATAAAAACATACATATAACATACATTGGTACAAAACCCACATAATCCTTAAACATGCATTTCTACCCAAACTCAACCATCAAACTCTATAAAACTTACTTAAAACTTCATTAAACATGAGGAAAAGCAAGGATCTACACTAACCTCTTGGAGATCGAGGGTTGGTGTGACCCGAACCTTGGAGATGGGGAGAAATCTAACTCCGGGTCTCCAAGCTCCAAATCCTTGATCCAAGCTTAAAACTCTTCAAAACCAAGAATGAAACTCATAAAAACCATAGAAGATTGAAGGAAAACGTGAAATCGACCAAGGGAGGACATGAACTCACCTGGGCACGAGAATGGGGAGAAAACTCGCCCATTTTCGGTCTGAGGCCTTTTATAGGCGACCGGCTGAGCCACATTCGGCGGCCAAACCAGCACCCTAAAGTCCCCCATGTTCGGCGGCCGAACTTGAGGTTCGGCAGCCGAACCTGGTTTCTGCCCAACTCAACTTTCGGAAGCCAAAAGTCCATCCGAAACCATCTCATGTTCGGCGGCCGAACATCACCTTCGGCGGCCGAACCTGGGTTCTTCCTCCTTGGCCTTTTCTCTTCAAAACTCAATTCATTTTCATTTAAAACCATGAAATCATGTGAAAACATTTTAGAAAACACATTTTACCCCTCTAGAAGCCTCTGGCATCTTCAGAATTCTAGATTCTAACGGAGATTCCGCCGGAAGGTAGGGATTCCGATGCCGGAATCTAGCCGGGTATTACATTCTTCCCCCCTTTAAGAACATTCGTCCTCGAATGTTCCACAACAAACAGGCATCTCAAATCATAACATCAATCATACTTAAACATGCAAGCAAACCAGCAAGCAAAACCTAAAACTCTCTCTCCTAAAAGAGAGACACAGGCACTGCTGGAGTAAAACTCCAGGGTCTCCAAAAGAAACACCTTAGCAGTACCCAACCTACTCCTGAACTCCACTGGCTTCCGCTGCGCTACTCTGATCCTTACTCTTCTCTTCTCTTCTCATCTAACCTAACTGGCTTCTTCTCACTGCTAACCCAATCTAAGTCTAACTCTCACAGGTAGTGCCCGGATTTCAGATCTATCTTGGAAAACAAACAGCTCCTACTAGCTGTCCCAATAGATCATCCATCCTGCATGGGAACACCTGCTCTTGGTAGTGACCTTGGTCAACTGCTTACAGTTGTTACAAAGTCTCAAGAATTCATCCTTCGTTTCCCACAACAACACTGGAACAATCCAGGGCAAGGTACTAGGTCGGATACAACCCTTGTCTACCAAGTCTCACCTCTACTCTACTGCTACCTCTCTCTACGCAAGCGCCATCCTATAGGGGAGAATAGAAATGGTTCTGGGTTTAGACACCACTCCTATGCTCAACTCCATTCCCTAACAGATGGTAAACCTGACAACTCGTCTGGGAAAACATCTAAGACTTTCTCTCTACAACTGGCACTGAGGCTGGTTCCCTGACCCAACTGCAAAACTCTCAAACAAGAGCTAGAACTCTCTGACAACCCCTCCTACGTACCCTACGAACCTGACAGGCCGACGTCAAACCTCTAGGCATCCCTACTGTGTTCCCTCAGAAAACTACCTCTGACCCATCCTGTCCCCTGAACCTAACTACCTTGTCTCTACAGACCAAGATAGCACCATGAGCAGAAACCCATCCATCTCTCGATTGACGTCCAGACAGTCAAGTCTAGGACCTCAAAGTCGAGTGGAAGGCATCTACCCTCAACTAACACTGAACTGGACCGGCAGACTGACTCCGCCACAGATGGATCACATGTGAGTCCACTGACCCAAAGAGAACACCCTAGCCCAGAAGCTATCAAATCAACCTCTCGACGGCTCCTAGAGCAACTAAAGAAAGAGGAAAACACCAGGGTTCACAAAAACATACACATCAGAACGTTCAAAAGTGAGCATACCTGGCACCACTGTGTTTGATGTGTCTGCCTCTTGCTGAGCTTGGGTGAAGATCCGAGCTGGAGCTGACGGACCTTCTCCACGGGAACCTGAAGAATGAGGGACTGACCCTCTTCCGCTGCCTCGACCACTAACCCGAACTATGGCTGGAGCTGCTGGCTGAGCTGTTCTACCTGAAGCTGCTTGCTAGGACGGAGCCAACCTGGGCACAGTGGGACACTCACGTGCTATGTGCCCCTCCTGTCCGCATCTGTAACATACATCAGCCCCATAACGGCAGACTCCCTTGTGCGGTCTACCGCACCTCAAGCATTTCGAACTGCCGGAGCCAGAGCTCGCACCACTACCTAATCCCAGACTAGCCTTCAAAGTCTTCCAGAACTTCTTCTTCTTCCCCCTCAGGGTTCTGCCCCACTTCACTCCTCTTATGGCGGCTGTACTCCGAGTGGAGGGATCAATCCCTCCTGAACCTGAGATCATGGAATCCTGAGTCTGAGCATCCTCCTGAGAATCTCCCATACCTTCTTCTGACACTCTGATTCCCAAACTAACATCTCTTCTCTGAACATCCATCTCTACTTCCCTCATACTAGCTGACATCCTTCTTAGAGCCATTGCTTCTCTGCTTACATCAAAAGACCTTCCAGGGTCCCTTGATGTTCCCCATCTGCTGACTCCCCACGACTGCGCTCTTGGCAGAGCAGGGGGAAAGGTATTCATACCTTCCCTCTCAGATGGAACTCCAGTCGATTCCACAGATCGACGAGCACCTCGCATTCTGGCTCCTCTGAAGAACAACACACAAGCATGCAAACAAGCATTAGCATCATACGGTCCATATGAAAACACATGAACCTACAACATACACAGCATATCATACATACATAACATTAATGCACATGCATAAAATCATGGCATTACACATCATCATCAAACAAGACAGGACTCTACATCCTATCCTAGTGGACATGATTTCTCCTATTGTGCTTGCCCTTCTATGACCTCTAAGCTAACCTCTTTCCGATGTGCAACACACCGTACTCTCAAGGCCCAAAGCTCTGATACCATTCTGTAACGACCCGGAAACCGATATCCTACCGTAACGGCCCGAACCGCCACCGGCGCTAGGATCCAGATCGACTTAAGGCCGCCGGAACCCGTAGCAAGCCAAACATACCTCCTATCACCTGGTCAAATCCCATACATGATCAAAACTTTAACATAAAAACTGGAACATCTGATGTAATTACTGAGCTCGACCTGTATGCGACATAACTGAAACATAAAAGGACCCCCTACTAGAGCCCTCATCAAAACTCTAGCTGGGTCAACATAACATACATCAAGCTGGGATTACATCCAAAGAACTAGAATCTAACCTGTGCATGCCTCAAACCACAAACATAAGACCTCCTCTAGGGTCCTCATCCATTACCATAACGTGGTAAACAACACATGCCACAAGATTAGCTCAAACATAACTCAACATCTAACACATAACATACATCATGTATTAAACAGGGACTAGCCAAGTCTTAGGGCCAAGCACAGTTCTAATCCATAAACATAACTCCAATTAACTTTACCTTACAATAACTCAGTTACATACATCATCTCAAATTACATTACATCACTTATATTACATGTCCACTTCTAAAACTACTAAACTGAAACAGAAACAGAAACATACACTGGTACATTCCAAACACACTTCACTTAATCTTTACCCTGCTGACTTCTGAACTCTGACTTAAACCTGCAAACCTGGGGTTAGGGGGGAGGGGTGAGCTAAAAAGCCCAGTGAGTAGAAACAAAGAAAACAGTTCATTAATTACATGCTCTCATGAAATGCGTCATATCACAAAGAAATCACATAACTAGGTCCGTCTCGGGGTTCATGCAAATAAATATTCCCCACGGACTGTTTTTGAGAGTTTCTTTCTTTCTTTGCTAGCAACCTTTACTCTCAAGGATCAGACATGACCTCAAAAATCCCTCTGTCGGTGCCCGGCTCCCCCAAAGGAGCTCACACAGGACTTTCACATACATGACAGGGTGCCTAGTCCACAGAGAGCTCACAAGGACTTTCCTATATGTACTTGTCCGGCTCTCAAAAGACTCACCCAAGACTCAATGACAGATATGGGCTATTGAAGTCGCCTTGGTCCGAACCTCCTGAATCAACATCAAATAATGCAATGCGTCACATTCGTGAAACTAGTGCAATCATCCTATTACATATAATCATGATGCATGAGCATGCTTTATGCATTCGATTTCGTACATAAAAGATTAAGTTTAGTTCTACTCACCTCCTGGCAGACGCTGACTGACTCTGCAGCTGCTAGCACTACTGGCCTCCTCGGTCCCTCGGGTCCGATCCTACACAGGTGGACTCGAATGAGGTGCCAAACATACTCTAAACAACTCATAAACATACCCCCAAAAACCCCTCTAAACATCACTAAAACATGCATAGGAAACACCCAAGAAACAGCTGGACAGGGCACTTTCGGCGGCACCTTCGGCGGCCGAAAGTCCCTTCCAGAGACGAAACTCGGGTAGGTTCGGCGGCAGGTTCGGCGGCCGAAACCCCTGGACAGAAACGAAAGTCCCTCCTTCAGGGGCACGTTCGGCAGCCGAGAGACTGCCTCCCATGCAGGTTCGGCGGCCGAAACTCCTTTCGGCGGCCGAACCTGGTCCTCTCTGGACAACAGGTCCGATTCTGCCAAGCCAAAAACCAAACTCAATACACCCCAAATCCTTACATACTCTCTCCCAATCATGCATACTCACTCCCACATGTATCAACTAGTTTAAACCTCAACAATACATCATAAAAACATACATATAACATACATTGGTACAAAACCCACATAATCCTTAAACATGCATTTCTACCCAAACTCAACCATCAAACTCTATAAAACTTACTTAAAACTTCATTAAACATGAGGAAAAGCAAGGATCTACACTAACCTCTTGGAGATCGAGGGTTGGTGTGACCCGAACCTTGGAGATGGGGAGAAATCTAACTCCGGGTCTCCAAGCTCCAAATCCTTGATCCAAGCTTAAAACTCTTCAAAACCAAGAATGAAACTCATAAAAACCATAGAAGATTGAAGGAAAATGTGAAATCGACCAAGGGAGGACATGAACTCACCTGGGCACGAGAATGGGGAGAAAACTCGCCCATTTTCGGTCTGAGGCCTTTTATAGGCGACCGGCTGAGCCACATTCGGCGGCCAAACCAGCACCCTAAAGTCCCCCATGTTCGGCGGCCGAACTTGAGGTTCGGCAGCCGAACCTGGTTTCTGCCCAACTCAACTTTCGGAAGCCAAAAGTCCATCCGAAACCATCTCATGTTCGGCGGCCGAACATCACCTTCGGCGGCCGAACCTGGGTTCTTCCTCCTTGGCCTTTTCTCTTCAAAACTCAATTCATTTTCATTTAAAACCATGAAATCATGTGAAAACATTTTAGAAAACACATTTTACCCCTCTAGAAGCCTCTGGCATCTTCAGAATTCTAGATTCCAACGGAGATTCCGCCAGAAGGTAGGGATTCCGATGCCGGAATCTAGCCGGGTATTACAACAGCGTTCACTCCGGAGCCACCAAGATGTATCAAGATTTAAAGAAGGTTTATTGGTGGCCAGCGATGAAGAAAGAATTGGCACAGTTTGTGTCAGCCTGCGAAGTATGTCAGAGGGTGAAGCTGGAACATCAGAAGCCGGCTGGAATGCTTAACCCGCTACCTATTCCAGAGTGGAAATGGGAGAATATAGCTATGGACTTCGTAGTGGGGTTACCGGCAGCGTCCAACAGATTGGACTCCATATGGGTGATTGTGGACAGACTCACCAAATCTGCTCACTTCATCCCTGTCAGGAGTGGCTATTCTGTGGACAAGTTAGCACAGGTGTATGTAAACGAGATTGTCAGACTGCATGGGGTTCCCGTTTCTATAGTGTCAGATAGAGGGCCCCAGTTCACCTCCAGGTTTTGGCGGAGTCTGCAGGATGCCATGGGTACCAGGTTGGATTTTAGCACTGCCTTCCATCCACAGACAGACGGACAGTCAGAGAGGACCATCCAGACCATAGAAGATATGCTAAGAATGTGTGTGCTGGACTTTGGCGGTTCTTGGAGGCAGCATCTACCTTTGGTGGAGTTTGCCTACAATAACAGTCATCATGCTAGCATCGGGATGGCTCCATATGAAGCTTTATATGGGAGGAAGTGCAGGTCACCTGTTTGCTGGGAGAAAGTTGGAGAGAAGGCCTTGGCAGGGCCTGAGTTAGTAGAGATCACCAGCAGGGTGGTACCCATCATCAGAGAGAGAATCAAGACGGCTGCGAGCAGACAGAAGAGTTATGCAGACATCCGCAGAAGACTAGTAGAGTTTCAGGAGGGGGATCTGGTATTGCTCAAGGTGTCTCCAATGAAGGGAGTGGTTCGCTTCGGGAAGAAAGGTAAAATGGCCCCACGATACATCGGACCCTTTGAAATCTTGCAAAAGATTGGGAATGTGTCGTACAAGCTGGATTTACCTGCTTCGATGGCAAGAATCCATCCGGTTTTCCATGTTTCTATGTTGAGGAAATTCGTGTCAGATCCGGGCAAGGTTCTTAGTGAGCCTGATGTGGAGATCCAAGAGGATCTCACCTATGTTGAACAGCCAGTGCGGATCATAGACACCCAGATCAGAAAGTTAAGAAACAAGGAAATCCCGATGGTGAAAGTCCTGTGGAACCACCACAATTTGGAGGAATGTACTTGGGAGACACGGGAGTCTATGCTCCGGCAATATCCCCACCTCTTTTAAGGTTAGTCCCTATGTGTTTTATATGTATGTCATGTTATTTTACGATGTATGTACTAGTTGAGGAACATTCGGGGACAAATGTTCTTAAGGGGGGGAGAATGTAATACCCGGCTAGACTCCGGTATCGGAATTCCTACCGTCCGGTGGGATCTCGGATGTCGGAAACCTCTAGAAGGGTAAAAGTATGTTGTTATGAAATGTTTTCATGTTTTTAATGGTTTTAAGTATGAAATTTAAATGAGTTTTTGCATGAGAAGTCTTAGGAGGAAAACCCAGGTTCGGCCGCCGAAAGTCAAGTTCGGCCGCCGAACATGCATGCGTTTTGGAGGCACGTTAGGCCCCCGAAAGCATGAGTGAGGGAAGTCCAGGTTCGGCCGCCGAACCTCATGTTCGGCCGCCGAACATGGCATGCATGCGGAGGCACATTCGGCCCCCGAACGTGGTCTGGCCAGCCACTATAAAAGGGTCCCTTAGCCGAAAACGGGCGAGTTTTCCCCATTTTCGGCCAAGGTGAGCTTTCCGCCGTCCCTCACCCATTTTTGATGTTCTTCCTCTAAATCTTTCAAGATTTTCACTTGTTTTCCCTTGGTTTTGAAGATCTAAGCTTTTGAAACAAGTTTTGGAGCTTTGGGAATTCAGGAGCTCATTTTCGTGGATCTCCAAGTTTAGGTCGTCTCCCTCTCGATCTTCAAGAGGTAAGAGCCGATTTTAAGCTCCTTATGTGTTTTAACTAAGTTTTTATGCAAGATCTATGGGTAGAAATGCATGTTAGGGTATATGTTGAGTTTATGGGTTTTAATGCTTTGATGAACAATGTAGCTTGTTATGTGTTGTTTGAAGTGTTGTAGTTGGGGTATATGATAGCTTGAGACCCCTAGGTGTAATGTATGTGAGGTATGCATGTTTTAGAACTAGTTTTTACATGATTTGAGCTTGGGAGGCAAAATGTGCATAGAGGAGCTGAGTTTCTGCCCTTCGGGAGAAGCTCAGGTTCGGCCGCCGAAGTGACTTTCGGCCGCCGAACCCTCTTTTGTGGAGGCAGCATTCGGCTGCCGAAGTTGCCCCCGAAAAGAGACTTTCGTCTCTGTCTGGGACTTTCGGCCGCCGAAGGTGCCGCCGAAAGTGCCCTGTTCAGTCGTTTCATGCATATTTCTATGTGATGTTTCAGGATGTTTTAGGGGGGTTTTTGGGGAAGTTTATTAGAGTTATGTTTATATATGTTTGGTCCCTCATTGGAGTCCACCTGTGTAGGTTCGGACCCGAGGAACTGAGGACCTCAGCAGTGAGATAGCTGCTTCAGAGTCTGTAGAGCTTCAGCCAGAGGTGAGTGGAATGAACCTTAAGTTTTTGAATAAATGAAATATAACTTTTTGGAGCATGTTCATGCATCATATATGCCATGATATATTTTAGGTTGTTTACATTAGTATTCACGAATATGTTGCATTGCATAATATGATGTGGATGCGGATTGGCTATTGAATGATCCTCTAGTCCTCCTATGGTATGATATGATGATGATACGGTATGGATTGCCAGTGAGGCCCATTCTACGCCCCTGGACTATGTTAAGAGAAAGACCAGTGAGGCCCATTCTACGCCCCTGGCATATCGGAATGTTATGTTATGTTATGTATGTAAGAGAAAGACCAGTGAGGCCCATTCTACGCCCCTGGCACGATTGGACTACGTTGAGGACTATAGGTGACAATACCATCCTTATGTGATATGTTTGTGATGTGTTGCATTTCATGGAAGCATGAAATATTTTTAATATATGTTTTCTCTATTCTGCTCACTGGGCTTTATAGCTCACCCCTCTCCCCTAACCCCAGATGTGCAGGTACAGGGTAGACCAGGAGGTTAGCCAGAGTATGAAGTGATGTTATGTAATAGATAGATTGTGGACATGACAATTGTATTATGATGTAATGTAAAAGAGTTTTAAGTTATGTTATGTAATTTGAATATTGAGGATAGAGTTGTGCTTGACCAATACAGATTGTTAATCCCACTTGTATGTACATGGTCTTTACGATATGAGATATGAGGTTATGTTTCAACCAAGCTTATGTATGATGAGATACCCCATTGGAGCATTTGATGAGGGCTCCAGTGGAGGTTTATGTTATGTTTATGTTTATGTTCAGGTTGAGCTTGGTTGTTATATGAGAATGTTTACAGGTTTATGAGTATTGTTGATCATGTATGGGATTAAAACAGGATTACAGGTTATGTCAGGCTTGCTACGGTTCCCGGCGGCCTTATGCCGATCTGGATCCTAGCGCCGGTAGCGGTCCGGATTTCCGGGGCGTTACACTGGCCCCTTTCAACTGATCAAACAAATCATCTATTCTGGGCAGTGGATATTTATTCTTTATAGTTACCTTATTCAATTGTCTGTAATCAATGCACAATCGAAGAGATCCATCTTTCTTTTTCACAAACAACACTGGTGCACCCCATGGTGAAACACTAGGTTGAATAAAGCCCTTATCAAGTAATTCTTGTAACTGTATTTTCAACTCTTTCAATTCTGTAGGAGCCATTCTGTACGGAGCAATTGAAATAGGTGCAGTGCCTGGCACAACTTCTATAGCAAAATCCACTTCCCTTTCTGGAGGTAACCCTGGCAACTCTTCAGGAAATACATCTGGAAAATGCCATATTGTGGGTAAGTTTGACACACTAGGACCTTCCTTCTTAGTTTCAGTCACACTGGCTAGATAAGCTGTACAGCCTTTTCTAATCAATCTCCTAGCTGTAGTGACAGATATGACATTAGAGAGGTAATCTGACCTCTCACCCACAACTATAACCTCAGAACCCTCTAATGTTTTGAGTGTGACTCGCTTTAACTTACAATCAACTATGACATGATGTCTAGACAACCAATCCATGCCCAAAATCACATCAAACTCTCTAAAAGGTAACTCTATCAGGTCACCTAAAAAGGTATGACCTTGCACACATATAGGACAATCTCTGTAAACTCTATTCACCATCACAAGATGTCCTAAGGGATTGGTCACTGCTATGTCTTGCTCTAAAGGTTCTACTTCAATTCCCTTCTCATTATTGATGGGTATGCTGGTGTATGAATGTGTGGAACCAGGATCAATTAATGCATAAATATGTTTGCCAAAGATAGAAAATTTACCAGCAATAACATCTGGTTTGTCCTGGTCTTCCCTTGCACGAATAGCATATGCCCTGGCAGGTGCTCTAGTGTCTGGTCTATCTACTGTCTCTGATACTCTGTGACTCTGAGCACTGCTAGATTCACCTCTACCTCTACCTCTGCCTCTAGACCCTGTCGGCAAAGATCTCTCTGTCTGTATAGGCTGCACGGACTGGCCTCTAGGACAATCCCTCATAAAGTGGTCTGAGCTTCCACATAAGTAGCAAGCCCCAGTCACTCTCCTACATACTCCACCATGTCTCCTGCCACAATGCTCACATACTGGTGGCAACCCTCTGCTTGGTCCTCCTGTACTGGATACTGAAGTAGTCTGCTGTCCAGACCTCACTACTAACTCTGCCCCGGTCTCTGACTCTGCCTAGGTAGTCCTCTCTGCCCTGTCTGCTGAAATTCCCTATGTCTCTTACTACTTGTCTGAGATATAGAGGATTGTCCCTGATACTGGCTCTGGCTCCTTTTCTGTTGCCCTTTTTGCTTTCTACTTTGCTCTTCTTCTTTAATTCGTTCTAGGCTGTGGGCCGTCTCTACTAAAACTGAAAGTTCCTTGATATGCATAGCTGTGAGGTACATCCTGATATCAGCATGTAATCCCTGCTCAAAGCGTCTACATCTCTCTTCCTCTGTAGGAACTATCTTCGTGGCATACTTACTAAGTCGGACAAATTCTCGCTCGTACTCAGTTATTGTAAGCCTGCCCTGTCTGAGGTATAAGAACTCCCTCCTTCTCTCCTCTATATATAAGGCCCCAACATACTTCTTTTTAAACTCTGACAAAAAGAATTCCCAAGTCTGGCGCTCTGGTCGAACCATCTGTGTTAAAGTTGTCCACCATCGATACGCTTCATCTTTTAGCAATGATACTGCACACATCAAGCTCTCTACTGGTGAACACTGTAGCTGCTGTAAAACCCTTTCTGTACTTTCTAACCAGAATTCTGCAGCTGAAGGATCATCTTCCTTTTTACCTCTAAATTCTGTTGCACCATACTTTCTGAGTTTTTCTATTGGAGGCCTAGCTACCACAGGTGGGGGAACCTGGACTGCTACAGGTGGTGGTAGTACCTCTGGTACATTTTGTGTAACCCTCCTAATCAACTCAGCTATTTGCTGAAATAATGCATCCTGCCCTGGTCCGCCAGCAGCAGCAAGTGGAGGAGCAGCAGCAGGTGGAGGAGCAGCAGCAGGTGGAGGAGCAGCAGCAGGTGGAGGAGCAGCAGCAGGTGCAGCTGCCTCAGAGGGAGCATGACTCTCTACCTCTTCATCTGCTGCTCTCTGTGACTCAGATGACATCTTTTATAGGACCTAAAGACACAAAGAAGAGATTTACATCAGAACCATATCATAGCTGTAACTCATTTTGGCATGTACATATATGACACATATACACCTACATACTATGACCTAGAATCGCCTAAACCTTTGCTCTGATACCACTAATTGTAACACCCCTTACCCTATCAAAGAGTAGATAGAGCAAGGAATGTCACAAACTATACCTTTTTAGATATATCAGGACTAAACAATTTCTTTTATCTGTAAATACCAAGTTTTTAGGTAATGCATGTAACTTTCATCAAGTGATTAAACTAAATGTGAGATTTCTAAACCAAAATTTTTCGGCAGAATTTCCTCTGTTTCATTAGCACTTTAACCTGTAATACATATGAACATCACACTATTTTTGCTCACTCTATTTAATATGTACATGCCAAAATAAAACTGTACTATGACTCAGAGACTCAAAAGAACCAGCTATGATAATGGCCTTGATATCTGATGTAGACCTTTGATGAACTTCGCGTGCCTACTTTATCTACAACCTGCGTGAGGTAAAAACCAACACGCTGAGCTAAGGCTCAGTGGGTGATAACAACAAATAACAAAATAGCGTAAACAAGTTCACGTTTACAGATAAACAGAATAAAAACATCTTCTTTTTCCTTTATTGCACATTTTCTATTCATAGCAAATCACCACAGCTTAGTGCATGTAATAGATGCAAACATATTAACACTCACTAATAAGTTCACAAAATCAAGTATCAATCTTAACTAAGATCTTAGCCCTTATAAACACATAGTAGGATCGACTAGGTAGATAAGGAGTTATAACGGTAGGCACAGGGTGCCGAACGGTAGGCTCAGAGGCCAAATCTGTGATAGCAGAGCTCTGTGGCCATGCTTATGAGGTACCAGATATGTAACCTCAAATATAGATCATGTATCGGTAGCAGTACTGCGAACTCTGTATGTTTATATGGCATGCCATACCCTTATACTAACCTCGACTCCTATTACGTTTACCAGGGCCAAGCACTATTAATTCAATGTATCAATGTAAAATGCATACCATTTGAAGCTATTTGAATTCATTTTCCAAGTTACATATATCATATGCCAAGATTTACAATATGGAAAACTCATGGCAAATAGTGCAAAACTTTATTGACTTAGCATTTTAATGTAGAAAACTACATTCTGCCATATATTGCATCAACTTTTCAAGTAGTTTAGAGTTATAATTTAACTTCAGTTTCTTCATAAGAAATGTACATTTATGTCTTATCTTTCCAACAAGGTATGATTCATGCAATTCTGATCATCCTAACTTAAGTTATGAATTTTTCTTTACAAGCTGCTCAATCAGGTCTTAATCAGTCCAGTATTAGTACCTGTTTATAGTATCACAAAAATTATCAGATTCATACATTTCCATACAAATTAAAGCTTAAGTATCTTCTACAAAGTTTTAGGTATACTTCTTAGGATTCATTTGGCACTGGTATTAACAAATTTCACTGAGTACATAATTAGTTATAGTATAATCAATACACACTGTTCCGGATGCACTAACTCTGTATCCAGTTTAGGTTCACTTCAAATTTTCATCATCTTACCTACAGATTCAGAATTTGGTCAATTCATGAAATTTTTAGCTCTTTGTCTTAGCTTTCATTTGGTATATCTTAGGCTTAATTTCAATAACCACACAATAAGTTATAAGAATATCAACACAAGCTGTCCTGTTACAACCTATTCTGCCAGATTTGCACTTTTAGCTCTCATGTGAAATTTCTTTACTCTAAGCCTTTCAAACATCATTTTAACATTCATATAACATATTTATACAATCAAAACAACATTTCCAGCAAGTAAAATCAACCCCTAATTTCACTTATTCATGGCAGAATCAAAGGAAAACAGAAAAATCATACAAACACCAAACCTTTCTTGGATTCCTTCTTTCTTTTCCTCTTCTAATCTCTAGCTATCTCCTTTCCCTTTGATGTTCCTTCACCTAGGTAGATTTATGTCTTAGGAAAGGATTGAATAAACTATAAATTAAAGCTCTATAATGAAAATTCATGCATGAAGAAATGAGAAGATGTTATTTCCTTCACCTTTCTAAGCTTACCTTGAATTTTCAAGCTTGGTGTATATGGAACCCCAAACCTTTCTTCTTCAATTCTTTCACTATATGGCTGTTCCTTTAGCTCTTGATCTTAGGATAGATTTTGGTTAAAGGAAGAAGTTGTTTTGGTGAGGTTTGGCTTGGCTTTGGTGGAGTTTGGCTTGGCTTTGGTGGAAGGAAGACAAAACAAAGCTTTGGTTTTTTTCAATGGGTGAGCTACGGCAATGGTGGAGGAAGAAAGAAGAAAATCCTTTTTCTTTTTTAAATTTTCTTTTTCATTTCTCCTTTCCTTAGTTAGGTGACACATGGAAAGTAAAATTTGACTTTTATGTTTTAACTTCCCATATTTACACTTTAACCCACTAAACTCTTTACCATGTTTCAATTTAGTTTTTTAAACTTTCAATAATCATAGATTGACCTACTAAAATATGCTTTTAGCCTTTAGAAGTCCTTTTAAGCAAGCATGACGAATATAAACAAGCACCTCAAGCAAGCACGTCGGAAAACCCTAAGCACCTTTCGAAAGTGACTCGTTCCCGACTCGCTAATCACACTGTCTGCTTTATTTCTGAATACGTCTGTTTCTTTATTTGAGTTTTCTATGATTCAGTTATTAGTAGTTTAGAGTTATGCTAGCACATTCCCTAAGGCCACTTACTCTAGTAGTGAAATAGCCTAGCCCTACCTAGTGATGTCACTGCTCTAGCTATGTGTTTGAGGATGTTACACTTGGGGCATGTAGTGTCAGAGAATGGAATAGAGGTAGACCCCAAGAAGACAGAAACTGTGGCTAACTGGCCTAGACCCACTTCAGTGACAGAGATTAGAAGTTTCTTGGGTTTGGCAGGTTACTACAGGAGATTCGTTCAGGACTTCTCGAAAATAGCAGCTCCTCTGACCAGACTAACCAGGAAGAATCAGAAATTTCTGTGGACCGACCAGTGCGAAGAGAGTTTTGAAGAGCTTAAGAAGAGGTTGACTTCAGCACCAGTTTTAGCTCTGCCATCTAGTGATGAGGACTTTACAGTCTTTTGTGATGCATCCCGTGTGGGACTGGGTTGTGTACTAATGCAGAAGGAGAGGGTGATCGCTTATGCTTCTAGGCAGCTAAAGAAGCACGAGTTGAATTACCCCACACATGACCTGGAGATGGCAGCAGTAATCTTTGCACTCAAGATGTGGAGGCACTACCTCTATGGGGTAAAATGTGAGATCTTTACAGATCATAAAAGCCTGCAGTACATCTTGAGTCAGAGGGATTTGAACTTGAGACAGAGGAGATGGGTGGAGCTGCTGAGTGACTATGATTGCAAGATTCAGTATCATCCGGGTAAGGCGAATGTCGTGGCAGACGCCCTAAGCCGGAAGTCACTAGGCAGTTTATCCCACATATCGGCAGAGAGGAGGCCAGTGGTGAAGGAGTTCTACGAGCTTATTGAGGAAGGTCTACAGATGGAGTTATCTGGTACAGGTGCCTTGGTGGCCCAGATGAGAGTGGCACCCGTGTTTCTGGAGCAGGTGGCTCAGAAACAGCATGAGGACCCGGAATTAGTAAAGATTGCCAGGACTGTTCAGTCAAGCAATGATAGTGAGTTCAGATTCGACAGCAAGAGGATCCTCCGCTATGGGAGCAGACTATGTGTACCAGATGACATAGGGCTAAAAGGAGACATTATGAGAGAGGCTCATAATGCAAGATACAGCATTCACCCCGGAGCCACCAAGATGTATCAAGATCTAAAAAAGGTTTATTGGTGGCCAGCTATGAAGAAAGAAGTGGCACAGTTTGTGTCCGCCTGCGAAGTATGTCAGAGGGTGAAGCTGGAACATCAGAAGCCGGCTGGAATGCTTAACCCGCTACCTATTCCAGAATGGAAATGGGAGAATATAGCTATGGACTTCGTAGTGGGGTTACCGGTGGCGTCCAACAGAGTGGACTCCATATGGGTGATTGTGGACAGACTCACCAAATCTGCTCACTTCATTCCTGTCAGGAGTGGCTACTCTGTGGACAAGTTGGCGCAGGTATATGTGGATGAGATCGTCAGGCTGCATGGGGTTCCTGTTTCGATAGTGTCAGATAGAGGGCCCCAGTTCACCTCCAGATTTTGGCGGAGTCTGCAGAATGCCATGGGTACTAGGTTGGATTTCAGTACTGCCTTCCACCCCCAGACTGATGGACAGTCAGAAAGGACCATCCAGACTATCGAGGATATGCTTAGAATGTGTGTGCTGGACTTTGGCGGTTCTTGGAGGCAGCATCTACCTTTGGTGGAGTTTGCCTACAACAACAGCCATCATGCTAGCATCGGGATGGCTCCATATGAAGCTTTGTACGGAAGGAAGTGCAGATCACCTGTTTGCTGGGAGGAAGTTGGAGAAAAGGCCTTGGCAGGGCCTGAGCTTGTAGAGATCACCAGCAGGGTGGTACCCATAATCAGAGAGAGAATCAAGACTGCTGCCAGCAGACAGAAGAGTTATGCAGACATCCGCAGAAGACAGTTAGAGTTTCAGGAGGGGGATCTGGTATTGCTCAAGGTGTCTCCAATGAAGGGAGTGGTTCGCTTCGGGAAGAAAGGTAAACTAGCCCCACGATACATCGGACCCTTTGAAATCTTGCAAAAGATAGGGAATGTGTCGTACAAGCTGGATTTACCTGCTTCAATGGCGAGAATCCATCCGGTTTTCCATGTTTCAATGTTGAGGAAGTTTGTGTCAGATCCGAGCAAGGTTCTTAGTGAGCCTGAAGTGGAGGTCCAAGAGGATCTCACCTATGTTGAGCAGCCAGTACGGATCGTAGACACCCAGATCAGAAAGCTAAGAAACAAGGAAATCCCGATGGTGAAAGTCCTATGGAACCACCACAACTTGGAAGAATGCACTTGGGAGACACGGGAGTCTATGCTCCAGCAGTACCCTCACCTCTTTTAAGGTTAGATCTCTTTGTGTTTATGTGCTTTGTATGTATGTTATGTGGTTTGCTATGCATGTGCTAGTTGAGGAACATTCGGGGACGAATGTTCTTAAGGGGGGGAGAATGTAATACCCGGCTAGACTCCGGTATTGGAATTCCTACCGTCCGGTGGAATCTCGGATGTCGGAAGTCTCTAGTAGGGTAGAAACATGTTTTCATAAAATTTTTTAAGGTTTTTCATGGTTTTAAGTATGAAAATTTAATGAGTTTTTGCATGAAAAGACTTTGGAGGAAAACCCAGGTTCGGCCGCCGAAAGTCAAGTTCGGCCGCCGAACATGCATGCGTCTTGGAGGCACGTTAGGCCCCCGAAAGCATGAGTGAGGGCAGTCCAGGTTCGGCCGCCGAACATGGCATGCATGCGGAGGCACATTCGGCCCCCGAACGTGGCCTGACCAGCCACTATAAAAGGGTCCATTAGCCGAAATGGGCGAGCTTTCTCCCATTTTCGGCCATAGCTAGCTTCCGACCTCCCTCTCCCCAGATCTAGTGTTTTTCCTTCAAATCCCCACCATTTTTCTTGAGTTTTAAGCTTGCATTGAAGATTTTGAACTTTTGAAACAAGTTTTGGAGCTTTGGGAACTCAGGAGCTCATTTTCGTGGATCTCCAAGTTTAGGTCGTCTTCCTCTTGATCTTCAAGAGGTAAGGGCCGATCTTAAGCTCCTTATATGTTTTAACTAAGTTTTATGAAGTTTTATGGGGTAGAAATGCATGTTTAAGTTAGTTGAGCTATGTTAGGTTTTATGTGATTTTTTGAACAATGTGGCATGTTTGAGTATGTTTGAAGTGTTGTAGTTGGGGTATATGTTTGTTTGAGGCCCCTAGGAGCTTGTATGCATGTTTTGGTTGAGTGGTATGCATGATTTGAGAGTTGGGAGGCAAATGTGCATAAAGGAGCCAAGTTTCTGCCCTTTGGCAGAAACCAGGTTCGGCAGCCGAAGGCACTTTCGGCCGCCGAACGTGGCTGGTGAGGCAGGCCTTTCGACTGCCGAAGTTGCCCCCGAAAGGAGACTTTCGTCTCTGTCTGGGACTTTCGGCCGCCGAAGGTGCCGCTGAACATGCATGAGTTTCGTCTCTGTCTAGGAGTTTCGGCCGCCGAAGGTGCCGCCGAACCTGCCTGACTTTCGGCTCTGGAGGGACTTTCGGCCGCCGAACCTGCCGCCGAAAGTGCCCTGTTCAGCCATTTCTTGCATGTTTTTATGCGATGTTTTCATGATGTTTTAGGGGGTTTTTGGGGAGTATATTAGAGTCATGTTTATGAATGTTTGGTCCCTCATTGGAGTCCACCTGTGTAGGTTCGGACCCGAGGAACCGAGGACCCCAGCAGTGAGCCAGCTGCTACAGAGTTTGTCAGAGCTAGCCAGAGGTGAGTGGAATAAACCTTAAGTTTTAAATAAATGAAATAGAAATTTTGAGCATGATCCATGCATCATGAATGCCATGAGATATAGTAGGTTGTTTGCATTAGTATTCACGAATATGTTGCATTGCATTTATGATGTTGATGTGGATTGGTTATTGGATGATCCTTTAGTCCTCATATGATATGATGATGTTATGGCATGATATGGTATGGAAGTCCAGGTTGTACCCATTCTACGTCCCTGGCACGATGTAAGAGGAAGTCCAGGTTGTACCCATTCTACGTCCCTGGCACAGTTGGACTGTATGATATGTTATGTAAGGGAAAGACCGGTTGTACCCATTCTACGTCCCGGCACAGTTGGACTATGTAGAGGACTATAGGTGACAATACCATCCGAGATGTGATTTGTTGTGATGTGTTGCATTTCATGAAAGCATGAAATTTTAATATATTGTTTTCTACTATTCTGCTCACTGGGCTTTGTAGCTCACCCCTCTCCCCTAACCCCAGATGTGCAGGTACAGGGTAGACCAGAAGGTTAGCCAGAGTTTTTGAAGTATGTCTATGTAATAGTTAGATTGTGGACATGATAATTGTACTATGATGTAATGTAAGAGATTTCAGTATGTTATGTAATGAGGTATATTGAGGTTATAGATGTGCTTGACCCTATGAGTATTGTCATCCCTTGTGATACATGATCTATAGAAATGTTTTATAATATTCATGAAAGCCAACTCATCTCATGTTGTATCGCCCGTTGGGGCATTGATGAGATCCCACAGAGGGATCATGATTATGATCAGGACTATGTACATGTATGTTCAGGTTGAGTTGGATGTTTGAAGGAAAAGTTTAAATTTTTATGCATGTTGTTGATCATGTATGGGATTATACAGGTTTACAGGTTATATGTCAGGCTTGCTACGGGTCCCGGCGGCCTTAAGCCGATTTGGATCCTAGCGCCGGTAGCAGTCCGATTTTCGGGTCGTTACAAATAATAGAAGAGACTGAACCATATACTGAGAATTCTACCACTGAAGACGAAGGAGAAGTATCTGCCAATCTTGAACCAGCCCCAGAACTTTTAGAAGAAGGGGCTTCTACACACACAAGGAGAAGCACAAGGCTACCTATAAGACCAAGATGGCTAAATGACTTTGTGGCAACCTCTATATGTCCTATTAATCCTGGTGCATTCTCCAACAACACCATAGGTAATTCTCCCTATATCTATCCCTGTTTTACCTCTAAACCTATTTTTACCCCTCATTATTTGAGTTTTGTGGCAAATGTCTCTATAAACTATGAACCTAAGTCCTATTCACAAGCTAAGGAGGACAGCAATTGGGTGCAAGCCATGCAAGATGAACTAATAGCCTTAGATACCAATAATACTTGGTACTTAACAACTTTGCCCAAACGAAAAAGAGCCATTGCCTCCAAATGAGTTTTCAGAATAAAATACAAGGCAGACGGATCAGTTGACAGGTTCAAGGCCAGGCTAGTGGCCAAGGGATTTAATCAATTACTCGGAATTGATTACACTGACAATTTTTCTCCAGTAGCCAAATTGGTTACTGTAAGAATGTTCATGGCAATTGCTACTGCCAAGAACTGGCCTATATATCAACTTGATGTTAACAATGCATACTTACATGGTCATATAGAAGAAGATTTATACATGCTACCCCCGGAAGGCTATGACAAAGCTCAACCAGGACAAGTGTGCAAACTTATCAAAAGCATCTACGGATTAAAACAGACAGGAAGAATGTGGAATAAAGAGCTTACCCAATGCTTAACCCAGTGTGGTTTCAAACAATCACCTTTTAATCATTGCCTGTTCACAAGAATAAAGGAAGGCAGATTTTTAACATTACTAGTTTACGTTGATGATATTCTTATAGCAGGTCAATCAGAAGAGGATATAACTGAAATAAAATCTCACCTTGATAAAGCCTTCACAATCAAGGATCTGGGATATGTCAAGTATTTTCTGGGATTACAAATCGCACGCTCTGAAACTGGACTATTTCTTCACCAAAAGAAATATCTATTAGACATTCTTCAAGAAACAGGTTGTATGCAAGCTAAACTTTCTGACAACCCACTACCTCAAGGACTCAAACTTGACAACACAACAGGACCTCTTTTGACTGAACCAGATAAATACAGGAGGTTAATAGGTAAGTTACTTTACCTCGGAGTTACAAGACCAGACATATCCTACGCGACGCAGCACCTCAGCCAGTTCATGCAACAGCCGCGTCAACCACACTGGAACGCAGCACTTCATGTGCTTCGCTATTTGAAGAGTTGTCCAACACGAGGGCTGTTCTTCCCAGCTCAGAACGATCTCAAGCTCCAAGCTTTCTCCGACGCTGACTGGGCTTCCTGTCCGATGACCCGGAAATCACTTACCGGTTTCTGTATATTCCTCGGACCGTCCTTAATATCCTGGAAAACAAAAAAACAGAGCACGGTTAGTAAGTCCTCAGCAGAAGCTGAGTACAGAAGCATGGCTCTCACGGTGTGCGAGCTCAAGTGGATAACTTACCTGATGAAAGAGTTTCACGCCGATCCACAACTTCCTATACCTCTTCACTGCGACAACCAAGCGGCCCAGCACATAGCGGCCAACCCGATTTTTCACGAACGAACGAAGCATCCGGACATCGACTGCCATATCGTCCGCGAGCAGATCACCAGAGGCCTTATTTCCACGGTGCATGTACCTTCACGGCAACAAATCGCCAATCTCTTCACAAAACCCTTAGGAGCGGCGCAGTTCCAGACCCTTCTATCCAAGATGGGTTTCCCCAAAAATTAGGGCAACTCCATCTTGCGGGGGGCGTGAAGAGATGTTATATACTATCTCTTCCAAACGACGTCGCAGAGAACAAAAGCAAAGGACACTGCCAAAGCCAAAAACGACGCCGCAGGGAAACAAAGGCAGAGTTTACCCAGAAGCAAAACAACGCCGTATAGACAGAGTCAAAAAGGCGTCATTTCATGAATAGATGTAATTTATTCCAGAAAAATCCAAGAAAATTCTAGAGAACTCAGTTAGTTAGAAATCAGTTTTCCAGATGTGTATATATACACGAGATTTTCCAAATCAATGAGTAACTCTCTATTTTCATTGCAATCTTAGCTAATTTTACACCTTCCAATTACGATCTCATTCAACTTCTTCTCCCCTATGCAACCACATACTCCATCAGAGTTTCTTTTTCCAGCATTCCCCCGACAATCACTGGATGATCCCTCAAGCCGACTTAGCTTGTTTTCTTCGGATTTTCCTAAGTTATTTTCTACAACCCCTTATTCAGGGGATTTCGGCTTTGCAACTCAGGATCCAGTTGTTGGAGAGAGTTCAAGACCTCGATCTCAACCTCCTGATTTAAATATATCTATGGCTGACGATGATGTTGGAAATTCTCAAGAGGCTCAACAGGAGCCATCATTTGACAGACGTCGGTACAACACAAGGCACTCTGATAAGAGAAGACCACGACATTGTGGCACGGACGGTCATTTACATACTCATCGTTACACATCATTGATAATATTATTGTGAATTTTATATAATTAAATTTAATTATTATTAATATAATTTTTATTTCTTAAATTAAATTTAATTATATCATTACTTTTTCACTATTATTTGTTAATTATAAATTATTAATTTTATCTAAACATCAATAAAAAATTTATAAATTTTTTATATTTTTAGTTTTAATATATACAAGACTCATAATATTAATTTATTACTTATAATATATTAAGATAATAATATATAATATATTTAAAAGATAATTATATATAATATATTTAAATTATAATTATATTTAATATATTTAACTATATATAATATTCTGGCATGTTTTTTTAGAGCCGTCAAATTTTAGCATTTATTAAATAGACGTCAAACGATCTTTCTAGCTGCCATATGCAGCCGAACTCTAAATTAATAAATAAAATTTCTTCAATCTTAAATTCACAAATAAAAAATTTTCCATCCTTAATTTAGCAAAAAAATCCAGGTTTGTAATCGTACCAATTACAGGAGAGAGGAAAAAACTGATATATTATGGAATTTGTTAATTAAGTGTGACGTGACTCTTTGGAGTTGTAGGATATCAAATTCCATGTCAGTTCTTGAACCATTTTATTTATTTGGAAAATAAATTTAAAAATTATTTTAATTTAATTTAATTGTATTATTTCAATTAGTATTTAAATTATTTAAATTATAAAAATTACATAAAAATAATAAATCTGTAAAAAAAATATTTATAAAATGACAAAATAAATTCATTTAAAATATTAACGAATTACAATATTTAGTTAAAATAAAAATATATTGTATAAATTAATTGAATGAATGTGTATCTAAAAGAAAAGAATTTAGTTGATGAAAATAAAAATTTAAAGTTATTAATGATAATTTAATATACGATCAAAGGAAAATAATTATTTAATAGAATATATAAAAAAATTTTTGTAGTTTTCGATTTTTAATTTTTTATTTAAAAATATTTTATTATTAGTAAAAATTAAAAATACAATACTGACTATTAAATAATTTATTTATATTTTTATCAAATAAAAAATAAAAATCAGAAAATCAGAACAAAAATAAATGCACCCTAAATTTTTATTTTTTACAAACCAAATCCAACTGAAATAATCATCCATAAAAGAATAAAAGATTTAAACTGAATATTGAGATGCATGCATTGTTTTGAAAATGAAAGTAGAGGTAATTTTTTTGAATAATTTGTTTATAATTATGAAAGTAGAGGTAATTTTTTTAAATAATTTTTCCAATTAATCCCTATTTTTGATAAAAAGCCTGATAACTCCCGGTTAAACTTCTCATTAAAATTTAAATAAATCTAATTTAATTAATTTTTAATTATATACAACTTTAAATGTTACATAAAATATTAATTTTATAATTTTAAATGTTAAAAATTATTCACTTTATTTAAACCTAAAAATATTATTGTATTAAAATTTGTTTACACCTAAAAGCAGTATTTTTATTTTTATTTTTATTTTATCAAAATATCAAAATTTTGCTTATTTGAATGCCACAATAAAATCGCAATCAAGCCAAGACCACGTGGAGGAGCTTCATCAATAACAATTCAATTCTCTCCACAAGACCGATGCTTTTTTTTTTTTTTTTTGTGGGTCAGGATTTTGATGAAGAAATCAAAATCCGTTGCTTACACGCAATCTGCTAATTGTTATTGTCCAGATTGTTCTGATAGATTTGTAATTTATCGATGAGAGGAGGAGAGGGAAAAACTGAGATATTATGTAATTTACTATTTAAGGCTACGTAATTAGTCAATTTGATTTTTTATTAAATTAAATTAAAAAATAAAAAATTTAATTTATTATTTTTATCAATTAAATCGAATTGAAATTATAATTTATAAAAAAAAGGACATGCATTATTTTCAAAATGAAAACAAATCATTCAAATATGAATCTAGCAAAAATTATTTAGTAATTTTTTTTTTAATAATTTGTTCATAACTATGAAAATGATGTGAATATAAGAAGCACACGGATGTGTATCATAATTTCTTTTAATTTAATAATTTTTCTTTAAAAAGCTTATCCATAACGGACGGTTAAGCAGGTTGCTAAAAAAAGATCGCGGAGAATCTTTATATATATTTAAATATTATATTACATGAAATGAATGATTGATAAACTACGTAAGTTAATAAACTATTGATTTTTTCTTTAAAAAAATTAAAACTTGGATGCTGGTTACAGTGTTTTCAAGACCCACTCCATTATTATTCTTCAGCTTTTGACACGGTTTATTTTTAAAAAAAAATATTTAAATAAATTTTTAATTTAATATAATTTATTTGATAAAAAAATTAAATATATTTTTATCAATTTGTCAGGCTGCCCATGTAGCACAGGGAATATATTATATTATCTGTTTATGGCGCATAATCAGAAACACCCACCGCCTCAAGTTAGAAATCAACTATGGACTCGCCTTTTCCATTTTCAGACAGAACCATGATCATCATACTATGCCTACTAGCACCGCTCGTCTATTTGTTTTGGATATCAACGAAAGCATCCATAAAGAAGAGACTCCCCCCAGAAGCCGCCGGTGGATGGCCTGTTATTGGCCACCTTCGTCTCTTAGCGGGATCACAACCACCTCACATAGTCCTCGGAAACTTGGCCGACCAGATGGGACCACTGTTCACTATCAAGCTTGGTGTGCATCGCAATTTGGTAGTCAACAGTTGGGAGCTGGCAAGGGAATGCTTTACCACGAACGACAAAGCATTTGCCGGTCGTCCTAAATCTCTTGCCATGGAAATATTGGGCTATAACTATTCAATGTTTGGCACTAGCCAATATGGAGACTACTGGCGACAAATACGCAAGATTGTCAGCCTTGAGGTTCTCTCCAATCATCGGCTACAGATGCTTAAACATGTGCGTGAGGCTGAGGTTAGAACAGCCATTGAAGATTTATACCAGCAATGGATGAAGAACAAAAATAATTCGGACAAACTTTTGGCGGAGATGAAGAGATGGTTTTCAAACGTAGCTCTAAACGTGGTGTTCAAGATAATTGTAGGGAAGAGATTTGTAAATTCTGAAAAAGGCGAAGATGGTAGAGAGAGTGATGATGAATGGAGATCTGCACTGAGAGATTTTTTCAAATTGATAGGGAAGTTTGTTGTGTCAGATGCGTTTCCATTCCTGAGGAGGCTGGATCTTGGTGGGGATGAGAAGGAGATGAAGAAGACTGCTAAAGAGCTAGACAATATAGTTGAAGGATGGTTACAAGAACATAAGCAGAAGAGAGCTTCAGGCAAGGCATATAAGGGAGGAGAAGCAGACTTCATGGATGTGTTACTGTCAATCCTGGAAGACGCAGAAGAGCTTTCTGGCCAAGATGTTGATATTATCAACAAATCTACCTGCCTGGTATAGATCAGAAAATCATATTACCCTCCTAAATTAGAGAAAGATCGATAATTATTTGTTCTGAAATGCTACAATGTCTCTGATTCGTACAGGCTCTAATCTTAGGAGCTTCAGACACAACAACGGTGACACTAACTTGGGCTTTTTCATTACTACTCAACAATCGCCATGTCCTAAAGAAAGCACAACAAGAATTAGACATCGTTGTCGGTAGAGAAAGGCAAGTGAATGAATCAGACATGAAGGATTTGGTTTACCTTCAAGCCATCATCAAAGAAACGTTCAGGTTGTATCCTGCTGCTCCATTATCAGTGCCACATGAATCCATAGAAGACTGCAGTGTAGGAGGTTATCACATTCCAGCAGGCACACGCCTCATTGTAAATCTTTCAAAACTTCATAGAGATTCACGTGTGTGGGTGAATCCTTCAGAGTTTAAACCAGAGAGGTTCCTTACAACCCACAAGGATATTGATTTCAAGGGCCAGAATTTTGAGCTGATACCATTTGGCAGTGGAAGAAGAATGTGTCCTGCAGTCTCATTTGCTTCTCAAGTTGTGAACCTCACGCTTGCTACTCTGCTACATTCTTTTGAAATTGAAACTCCATCAGGCCAACCAGTTGATATGAGTGAGAGCGCTGGAATGACCAATCTCAAAGCCACCCCTCTGGCTGTTCTCCTTATGCCGCGCCTTCCTCCTGCCCTTTATACTGCTCCACCTGAACTGTGACTGTGTTAGCCAATCTATGCTATATTTTTCTTTATTGATTTACCAGTATCCTTTTATCTCTGCTTTTACGGCCATGGGAGGACGAATCCCTTTGGAATCGGTAACTCCCCCTACCAACAGTGTATTCTCCAATATCACTACCCTTAATGACTGTAAGTTATATTTTCTTTAAGAAAATATTTATACAATTACTTTACTTAGTATAAGGGTTGAATGTAACTAATAATTTATAATTGATTAGGGTTGATGATAGCTTAATTATAACTGCGGACTCACATTTACATTTTAAATTTTTAATTTTAAACAATTAAATTAAACTTTTAAAATTTATGACGATCTTATTTATGAATCTAAATTAATTTTAATAAAAATTTAAATATATCATCCATTATTTCATGTGAATTTTTTTTTAATTTTTTAATTTTTAAATAAAATAATTTAAATATTTTCGTCATTATATTAACTTATACATTCTTAAAATTTCAAATAATTATGAATTTAATAAAATATTTATAAATAATTAATAAATAGCGGATACTTTTCTATAAAATTAATTTATAAGTTATATTTATAATTAAAATAATTACCAAAGTTAAATTTTATTTTTAAATAAATTATGCTAACTCACTTTGTTTCTATAATATTATCAAAACAAATCTCAATCATATTAATTTAAATTATAATTTATTAAAAAATAATAGGAAATCCTTTTAAAATACATTAGAATATAGTATAAATAATTTATTTAATTAATGAAGGAAAGTAAGTATCTATTGATTTTAAAATTGAGAATACATAATAAATAATTACAACTACAAAAATAATCTAAGACAATAGCCATGAAATTCTTATCTAATATACTTAAGTTATAGTTATAAGTGAATAGCAATTATTTAAAATCTGTTATATTATAATATAAGATAACAATTTATTTATTTTTTATTAATGAATAAAAAATTATGATTAAAATTATATTTTTATTATATATAAAATAAGTTATTTATTAAAATATATTATTTTATATACTAAAAATTTAAATTTTCTTTATGATAATTTTAAATCGTTGCCCAAATTGTTGCTGACAATAATTTTTACTATAATACTGATGTACAAACGTTAAAATGTATGAGTGAATTGATCACAGTATCTATAAGCGCCAAAATAAAAAGCTCTTCTACTTTTTTTTTTTATATATAAACCTTGCTTATAAGGTTAAAAAATGAATTCCATTTCAAAAAAATAAAAATAAAAAATGAATTAAGGGATATGTAGTACTTAGAAAGTATTTATCTTAATTTATAATATGATCAAATTAGTTTATACACTTTAAAAATAAACTGGCCTATTTATTTATAATATTTTATGAGGTTGGAGGAGATATAGCTATGGTCTTGTTTGGATCGTGAATTGGATCGATCCAACTAATAAATTGATTTTGGTTTTTGAATCAGACTAAAAGATTAGTTATGATTTTTTTCTTGTGAATTAGTAATGGATTAAAACTAATTGGATCGAACCGGGCAATCCAATTTAATTTTGATTCATAATTTATAAAATTGTGTTACTAAAATAATACATAAGCAAGTTAAATTATTAAATATTTAAATTTAAATTTATTTTTAACTTATAAAAAATATTATGTACATTTCAATGTAATAATATTTCACTTTTTATATTATATCATGTAAATAGATATATTTTATACTATTTATTTATTTAATAAAAAATATATTTAATAATATTTAAGATTTATATTTAGTCTTTTATATTTTATTTAAATTTTATACTTTAAAATTTTTTTTAAATCGAAATTGAATTACTAAAATATAAGTTAGATTTCATTGAAATTGAAATTGGAATTATGAAAAACTAAAATTATAATCGCGAAACTATAAAAAAACTGAGACAGTATCAATCCGATTTTAATTTGATTTAAAAATTAAATTTAACCGCAGATTTCAAACCAAAACCAGTCCAGAATTACGTTTAAATTAAGGAGATAAACTTTTTATTTTGATATTTTTAATTACTAAAAGTATACATTTATTTGATTAAATAAATTATTATATTATATTTATTTAATTTTAAGACTCCATCACATATTTTAGAAATACATTTTTTAAATAATTTTAACAATAAATATATTTATAAACTTTTATTATTAAATAGATTAAATACCTTATCAACTACTTATAAACATTTTAACCAAACATATTATTATTTAAAATTTTAGAGACTTAATTACAAGCTATTTGACTACTGATTTCTTTTTTCATTTTTATATTCCTTTTATTTCATAATTTTTATTTATTTTATTTACTTATATTAAAAAATATAATTTTTTATTAATTTTTTAATTATATTCATTTTAAATATATTAAATTTTATTAAATATTAAAAATATTTTAAAATATTATTTAAAAATAAAATAAAATTATAATAATAAATTTATATGCTATTATAGTTTAAAAAATGAAAATAAATAATAATTTTAAAATAATTATAAATAAATAAATAAAAATTATTATTATTATTATTATTATTATTATTAAGATACTATGATGGATATATGTATGGCAGAAAAGTAATAAATGATAAGGAAATCCATGACAGATAAGAATACGATCAATAAGGAAATCCATGATAAAAGACTAATATATGTTGCTGCTAATCATAGCCACATTATTTATAGTATAAGATTTTAAGTTAAACTCTCATTAATTATAAATAATAAAAAATTGATGACTAAAGCAATGACGTGGATCAACGCGAGTAATATTTAAATTAAATTAAAATAATTAATCGAATTGGATTAATTTAAATTTTTAATTTAATTTTTTTATTTATTCCATTTTGATTATTTTTTAATTTAAAAAATTTTAATTATTTTAATTTTATTCAATTTTAATAAAAAATTAAAAAAATGAATCAAACATTAATAATAATAATATATTATTTTTAATAATATAAATAAATTAAATCATATTAAAATTAAAATATTTTAATTAAATTTTAAAATATTAAAAATAATGATAAAAAATAAAAAATTTATTAAAAATATAATTAATTAAATTAAACTAAATTAAATTAATTTAATTCAATTTAATTTCTATTTAAAATTAATTTAATTTAATTTTTATAAATATTAAAATTTTAATTTTTAATTTATTTAATTTAATTTAATTTTAAATTAAACCAATTAAACGATGACTTATGAGTGGACCATTTTCCAAGTGCATGATAAGATTAGATGGGAGGAAATTAACTGGCAGTGGGTGCAATAAAAAATAGAATTCGATAGAAATTTTTAATATTTAAATAAAATAGTAATACTAACAGTAACAGTAAAATTATAAGATCTAAATTAAATTAATAAAAAATTAAAATTTAGAGATATCTAATTTAACTTATAAAATTTTTTATAAATATCGAGTACTTATAAGTTAATTT
Organism: Manihot esculenta; assembly: GCF_001659605.2. NCBI lineage: Eukaryota > Viridiplantae > Streptophyta > Magnoliopsida > Malpighiales > Euphorbiaceae > Manihot > Manihot esculenta. Next base: position 27,917,351 of record NC_035165.2, on the reverse strand, counting down.
AAGTTTATAATTACTTTTGACTTTTAAATTATTATATATTTAATATGTGTTTATCTAATTTAAAATTTTAATATATGTGTTTATAAGTGGTAGATGAAAGTTGTTATTATAAAAATGATTGAAAATATATAAGTTATTTTCATTAAAAGTATATATTGTAATTTAAAATTTTTAATAAAAATATTATTATAATTTTATTTAATATTATTGATATGAAATACACTTTTTTATTAAATCACTTAATAAATTAATATATATCATAAATTTATTTACGTAAAATAAAAATATTAAATATTTTAAATAATTTATAAGAAACGTGATTAACGTATTTAAATTTTTATAAAAAAGCTTTACCTATTAAAATATATAATATTTTATTTTATTTAATATTATTAATATAAAATATAATTTTTTATATGTTAAAAAATATGTATTTATAGTGAATATAAATTTTTAATAAAATATTTTAATATATAATATTTATATGTGATATTTTATATGGAGAAAATTTTATTTATAATAAATATTTATTTAATATTATATATAATAAAAATAAAATAAATATATTTTCAATATAAAATTTAAATTAAAAAACTATATTTATTAATATAAAATTTTAGAGACTGTATTATAATTTATAATTAATTGTTTATATTTAATTTAGTTTTTAATTATAATGGTGACAAATTAAAAAAGTTTAATTTTATTATTTAAAATTTAAAATTTTAGATATAAATATGAATTGATGTAAATGTTTAAAATTTTTTATCTAATAGGTATTTTGAGAAATAATTTTATGTGGTGAACTACAAGTTTTTTAGTTAAAATTAATTAAGATGAATGATTAAAATTGAGAAAAATATGAAAGAATTAGCTTTTTGTCTAAAATTTTTAAATTAGAATATAAATATAAAAAGGATAAACATTTGAATTTTTTTATCAAATAGACTGATAAGTTATTAATTGTATTCAAGAAAAAATTATCAAAGTCTATCTACATGCTATTATAGTGTAAAATGACAGTGAACTCCACATAAAGTTTTATGCGTTTACAATATGAGTTCATATAGACTTGGATTAAATTAACTGTTAAATTCAATCGATAATTAATTGTATTAATATATATAATTGCATAATTAATTATATTTAATTTATATCATATAATAAAATTTTGTGCTAAGTGTATGATTAATAAAAATATATTTATATAATTTATTTTATTATTTAAATAAGTATATACTTAATATATGATATGATAATTATTCAAAATAAATAGTAAATTGTGGAAAGTAAAACAAGTCAAATAGCAACGGTATGATAAGTTGATACGCAATTGCAGAAGTTTGATCCGTAAAAAAAAGACTAAGACATCATAATATTAGATACTCTATGAAAACTCACCCTTATAGTATCAAAGGCAACTTAAAATAAACATTCTTACAGTCTCGTCTCAAAACAATCTATTACACTGTCCTTTTCTAGCAAATTATTAACTTGAATTTTAAAGTGATTTAGAATTAGTGTCTATAAATGCTAATCACTTTACTTTTTCTCCTTTACAAATTTACTAATCACGATTCAGTTTCATTTTAATCATATTAATACTTATTTATTTATTATATTAGATTAGTTATTTATTATTCAAGTAAATATATAATTTTTATTTATTAAATTATATTTACCTTATTATTAGAATAGATATTAAAAAATAAAATTTATTTTTTACAAGCTTAATATATTTCTTACATCTATCCATTTATGATATAATTATCTTATTGTTATCGGCAATTATCATTGCTTAGTCTCGGTGACGAATTCAGAAATTTATGTCAGGAGGACTCAATTTCATTATTTTAATTTAACAGTCAAAATAACTAGAGAAAATTGTAGGTAAAATTTTACGAGTTGAATGAATTTTTCCATTTAATTTTTTTTAGTTTGAATAGTTTAACTTATTACTCACATAAATATTATTTAATTTTATTTATATTTATAATTTATTTTTTAAAAAAAATTAACAATAATTTTTCTCTAAATAAAAAAAAATTACCTAAATACATCTAAATAATTTAAAAAATTTCAGAGGATCCATAGCCTCCTTGCTCCTATGTGGATCTGTCAATACTTAATCTGTATGATTAATGTTCTTATGGTTTATAGTAAAATTTCTCTATCCTCACTGCTTTTATAATAATAAAGAGTTTATCTTGCTATAGTACGAAGACAATATCCAAAGACATTCAAGTGGAACTTAACTTATTCATTTTATTAAATAAAAATCAATTCATTAAACATCGTAGCAGATAAGATTATAAATAAAGAAAAAGTTTACAAAATAATTTTAAATGCTCTTATAATTTCTAACTAAATTTAATATCGAAATTTTAAATTTTCAATTGAATTTTTATTGAAATCCAAAATTTATTTGTCGAAACTCTAATATAAATTTATGTTTTATGTTATAGATATATGCACCGATTGATTCATGTCATGATAATATTTATATATTTTTAAAATTATATTAAAATTATATTAAATATGATATATAATATATTTATTATAAATTTCGACGATTTTAAATCGATTTAAAATCTAAAATCGATAACGATCTAATTTTCAAATGATTACACATCTAAACTAAAAACGTTCAAATAAGCTCTTAAAGTATATTATAGATCTCCTTTAGGTTTCACAAATTAAATATGTTTCAACTTAAAGACATTCAATATATATTTGATAAAATATATTAAATTTTTTTACTTAATTTCTTTTTTGAAAACATTATATTGAAATTTCATTTTAAATAAAATTAATTATTCAAAATAAAATAAAAGTCTATTACTATTAAAATTTTATTTAAAAAATTTTAATTAACATTTTAATTAAAAAAATATACATTTAAAGAGTCTAATTTAAATTTATATTTAATGATTAATTATAAAAAAAGTAAAATCTCATGAATGAGAAAGGTAATACAGTAACGTCACTTGTGAGTGGATGCACTGTGTAAATGATTTTCTCAAGATAAAAAAGATAAGTAATTAGTGATTATAATTATTTTTTATTATTAAATTATTATAAAATAAATTTTATACTCAATCACTTTAATTTTTTTATTATTTTATTATATTATTTGTTTTGTTTTGAAATGGAGATGGAGAAGGGAGAGAGTGAAATTTTTTTATTCTTTATTATGGATCTTGCATAAATTAGCAACACAATTGGTCAAACTATAAAGCGACTTTATTATTATTTTTAATTGCAATCAATTTTGTACAACGCGATTCAATTCATGCTTTGAATATAGCCATACATCCAGCTAACTTTAATTATCAGTTTTTAATTATAAATTATTAAATATACACTTTAATAGGTTAACTTGGATATGAATTTTATATGCTAGATGTTTAGTGTATATTTCTTTTTTACTTTTATTTTCAAAATCGTCCCACTTTTAGATTTGCATGTGTAGATTTGTCTGAGTTTACTTTTATCGGTAATATATGTGGTGGTTTTTTGGATGCTTATTCATTTGGTTTAACTGTTTGTTTTTTCTTTTTGAGTTTTAAATGTGACAGATATCGTAATAATAGATATTTTACGATAGAAATCAGATGATTTTATTTAAGTGCTACTGTTTAATTGCTTTTTTTTATCGGTTAATTATTGATTAGGTCAATGTGATGAGCATACTAGTAATGGTGGGATTGTTTTTAAGCTATTCGATTTTTACATGATATGTGAATTTTTTGAGGGTTTAGAGTAGTTATATCTACTCGGTTAGATTTAAATTTACTTAGAGTTTAGAGTTTAAGATTTAGATTTAGAATTCCGTCTGAAATAAGACTTAAAAAAATCCATTTCCATATTGAGTTAAGAACTATTATTGAATTTAAAAAGGATTAACAAGCTGAAGGTGGACCTCTCTGAATGGCAAATTTATTGATATAAATGAGATTGAAGGCGAGGATGGATGAGGCATTCGAGTGGGGTTGATTTAAGGTTGGTTAATCCAATGCTCTCACTCATATCAAGCGGTTCGGTACTTGGGTTTGCAAAATCAAATCCCTGTAGCAACGTAGCTAGAGTTAACTGCAAAACCTGAAGCGCAAACGACACACCAGGGCACATCCTTCTTCCGCTGCCGAAAGGCATAAACTCAAAGTGTTGGCCTCTCACATCATAATCTTTGTGAGTTGTAAGAAACCGTTCTGGTTCGAACTCAGAAGGGTTGGACCAAATCCTTGGGTCATGTTGAATCTTATAGAGATTAACAAGGAGTCTTGTGCCTGCTGGAATATGGTAGCCGGCTACAGTGCAGTCCTCCATTGACTCATGTGGCAAAGAAAGTGGTCCAGCTGGGTATAAACGCAGCGTTTCCTTGATTATGGCTTGGAGATAAACCAAGTTACTCATATCAGATTCATGTACTAGCCTTTCCTTACCAACATTTCTGTCTAACTCGTGCTGGGCCTTCTTTAGGACACAAGGGTTATTGATTAATAAAGAGAGAACCCATGTCAAAGTCACTGACGTTGTGTCCGAGGCTGCAAGGGTCAGACCCTGCAATAAAATATATACACAAATAAACTATACGTATAAAAAAATTAATCTGAAATACACAATTTAATTACCAGGGTCATGGCTTTGTTGAGGGTATCGGAATCTCGACCTAGAGCCGCTGCTGCATCATCATCAAGAATACCCAGCATCAGGTCCATGAAGTCCTCTTCTTCTTTCTTAAAACCAGAAGCTTTCTTCTCTTTATGCTCCTTTAGCCACCCTTCAACAACAAGGTCCAAATGTTTTGCGGTCTTCTTCATGGCTCTCTCGTATCCCCCAATATCTAGCCACCTCAAAAACGGTATAGCATCAGCCGCCACAAACCTTCCTGACAAATCAAAAAAGTCCCTTAACGCTTCCTTCAATTTTTCATTCTCTTCTCTTTCATTTGTAGTCTCATATCCCACAGATTTTCCAAAAACTATTCTCAATATCACGTTTGAGGTTATGTCTGCAAACCATCTCTTCATCTCCACCAAAACCACGTTTGAATTATTTTTCTTCTTTTCCCATAATTTAAACAATTCTTTTAAAGCCATTCTCACCTCTGATTCTCGTACATGTTTCAGCTTCTCGAGTCGGTGGTTAGAAAGAAGTTCAAGTGTGGCTATCTTGCGCGTTTGACGCCAATAGGTGCCGTATGAGCCAAATCCAAACATGGCACGATCGTAGCCCAAAAGGTCCATGGCTAGAATTTTTGGACGGTTAGCGAAAGCTTTATCGTTGATGGTTAGACATTCCTTGGCAATCTCCCAGTTGCTCACTACTAAAGATCGATACATGCCCATCTTGATAGTGAAGATAGGACCGTATTTATCAGCCATGTTGCCCAATACTATGTGGGGCGGTTGCGGCCCTCCCAAGTGGTGGAGGTGGCCAATTAGAGGCCACGCTCCCCCAGCTTCTGGAGCTGCTTTTTTCTTCCCTATAGTCCTCGAGATTCTTCTTGATATCCAAAAGATCAAGGAGCAGATTAAGATTATGAGGATCGAGTTGGCCATGGCATTTGAGGGAAAGGAGAGAAACTTTTCCATTACTGTAGGAAACGACAGAAAATAATCCATTGCTTTGAGGACTTGGGTGGTTAACGAAGCGTTAGAGACCTCTATATAAATAATCAGTCATCTGTACGTCAAATCACTTAAGGGGAATGTTTCATATGAAATAAGAAAATTCAAATTCAAACTTCTAGAATTTAATAAAATCTACTGCGTAGTTGATTTTATTTATGAGATATAATTTTAATTGGCTGAATTTTATTATATTAATAAAATATTTATTCTATTGAAATATGTCATTAAAATATAATAATTTATTTTATAATATCTCACATCACATCATATAAATTAAATAATAAATTTATTTTATAATATTCACACAAATTCAAATTACGTTACTGTCCTCATTTATTGTGGTTAATATTTAAAATAATATTTTTAATATATTGGTCTCACAAATGTATGGTAATCTAAAATAAAATATATAAGTTTTAGCAAATACAAATTTCAAAAATAAATAAAAAATAAAAATACAATTATTCATTTTTTATCCTCCAAATTTTTTTTTCATTTTTGTTATTTGATTTTATCTTCTTTCCTCTTCCTCTTTTTTTTTATTTCTTCTGTTTCATTTACTATATATGTGTAGACAACTTACAAAAACTTGATGTATTTTTACATAGATTCATAATTTGAATGATTTATATTCTTTTTGAAAATAATGCATGCATTTTAAATTTTGTCTACAAAAACTATGAATTTTAATTTTAATTTTTTAATTCAATTTAATTCGAAATCAACCGGTTAACTACATCCATAGCTAATAAATTGCCTAATATTTCTGTTTTTTCCTCTAAAAAAAATCCAAACAATAACTAATACAGATTGCGTATAAGCAACAGAGTTTGATTCTTCATAGGCTATTCATTGGCGATGGCAGCGATAACTAGAGAGGAAAATTTTAACTCGCCAAAAACGAACAAGAGCATCAATCGTGTGGAGAACTGAATTATTATTGATGAAGCTCGTCCACGTAGTCTTGGCATTGATTGCTGAGTCATGAGTGATCAAGAGTAAACAGAGAGAGAAAGGAAAACAGAAAGAGAAAAGGTATTAAGGAGATGAATGGGTAACGCTTTAGGTTTTGATTTCATAGTTGGTGTTCTTCTAGTTTGCTTATGCTTGCCTTACTCAAAGGCAAGATATCTTTTTTTTGAGCTGTGTTGTGTCTGACTCTCTCTTGCCGTAGATGGATGGGGCAATGTTGTTTTCATGTTCTTTTTTCTTTTTTACCTTTCTTATTGTTATCTTTTTTTGTTTTTTTTTCAAGTTTTCAGGACTGGATTGTTTCATGTGTGACATCGGCATATCAGAACTGCACTAATATGTTCAGTGGTCAATGCTCTCAATATTGGCCTTCTTCAGTGGAACTTTACGGTGCTTTTTGCTTCGATGATGAATTTTTGTGTTCAAAATAATATATTGATGCGTTCGATATCCTTAAAATGAATATTTATATCAATAATATTAAATAAAATAAAATTTATATGTTTTAGTTGATAATTTTTTTATATTTTAAATTTTTATTAATTTATAATATATATATATATAAATAAAGATGAGAAGTAAATAATTAAATTAACAAAAAAAAGAATATTATTGAAATAAAAATATGTAATTTTAAGAAGTATACCCATAATCAATTTGATATTCTTAGTCACAATAACAAAATTTAAAGTTTGAATAAATATATATTTTTTTGTCATTTTTAAAATGTAGGAAATGTTGGTAAAAGTGAACCTCTGATATCTTATCTTACGGGTGAAGTGCTCAACCACCAAAAATAACTATATGAGAAAACATAAAATGGAGGCAAAATATATTAAATAAGATCTTTTAGCAACGAAATTTTCAATGTCAAGTTCAAATTATTGCCAATATTTAATAAATGAAAAAAAAATTTATTATCTTTTTTTTTTCCAGATTTTCAACACTAAATTGCTCTATGTGCGATTTTGCTGTCTCAGAACCGCAAACGTTTCCATCCTCAGTTCGCATCTGTAGATGAACGTATTTTGAAATCAAAGATCTGTTGTTTTTTTATCTATATTGCTTTCATTGCTTTTATATGCCTTTTTGCTTCAATAATTAATCTTTGTATTCGTTGTCTGAGACACTGCATTTGGTATCCTTGAAATGGACATTAATTTATATTAATAATTTTTAGTTTATAATTTTTAAATAATCAAATTAATAAAAAAATATTATTGAAATAAAAATATATATTTTAA